>NC_091563.1:4930948-4940948 GCF_042767895.1 Penaeus vannamei
ACTTCGCTGATTAGCAGAGCGGCGACGTTGCTTTGTTTACGATAAAAAAATAAATAAATAAATAAAAAAAAGGCTGCATTGCGAAGTCCTATTCACGCCGTTCTCTGATTGGTTAATGTTGAAACGCGAACGCTTCCGATTGTGTAATGGGAGGAAACGTCAGACGGTGATTGGCTAATGATAAAAAGCGCACTCCACTCACTGTGCAACGGCAAAATTGAGCAACGCTGGTTCGATGACACACTGAACTCTTGGATCGGGTTTGACAAACTGATCGGGTTCAGTGGACGACAAACAAATTTACAAAGATGGACAAAAAGTTCATAACCTAGGAGTCACGTGTGATGAAAACACGATCACAAATTTGCTTAAACCTTTATGATGTTTGGACTCAAGTCATCTTAACAGTAATGCAATCAACGCTATAGCTAAATACGCCATAATAGCTCATATATAAGCATACAGACATGCCTAAAACAAAATTTAAACTATTTCCTTTATCAAACAACCACTAAAGGAAGAAAATAATAAATGACAAAGTTAATAAAAACCAAAAATAACGTCCATCCATATTTTAACTTCTATAACTTTCCATTAACTATAATCTCGAAATAAATTCTGTATAACCTTATCGCCGCATGCAGTCCTTACTTCGATAAAAAAAAGTAAAACAAAATAAATATCGAAAAAAAAATGCAAATCTAACAACAAACTCAAACACAACGAACTTTCTAAAATACATAAAATAAAAATAAAAACACATAAAATAAAATAAAAAATCCACCATTAACCTGCACCCAAATATAAATATCCGAAAATCTGGAGCGACTCATGCATTTGCAATTAGCAACACTTTTTTCAAGATCATAACAAACCGTGGCGATTCGTTTGCGTTTCTTTCCAGCGAAGCAATGCAACTGAAAATAGTTTTTTTTTAATCCAAACCCAAACGAGAAAACAAGAGTAAGCTGGCAGAAGAAAACACTCTTCGAAATCGTGTAATTACTATTGCTAATAATAAATAAATGATGATGGTGACGATAATGACGATGATGGTGGTGGTAGTGATGATGATAATGAGGCTGATAATAATAATAATAATAATATTAATAACAACAACAACAACAACAACAATAATAATAATAATAATGACGATGATAGCGGTGGTGGTGATAATGATAATGATGCTGATATTGATGATGATGATGACGACGATGACCATGATGGTGATGATGATAACGATGCTGATAAAGACTGGTGATGATGATGATAATGATGATAACGACGACGATGATAATGATAATAATTCGAAACTAAGCCCCTCCCTCCCTCCCCCCCTCTTCCCCCTCCCACCCACCGGAGTCCCAAACCAACCTCAAGTACCACACTTCACGTGGAGCTTAAAATACCAGTCCCTGTTTACACAAGCCTCCGAGCCCGGCCACCCTTCCACGCTCCTCCCGACGCCCTGTTCCACTATCACGAAGGAGGGGGGGGGGTGGAAGAGGGCGTGGGGTGGTGGTAGAGTGAATGGGGGAGGACCAGGAAGTGGGGGAGGGGTGGGGGATGGAAGAGGGATGGGGGGGGGAGGTAGAGTGATTGGGGAGGACGCGGGCGTGGGGGGGAGGGGGGAGGTAGTGATTGGGGGAGGACGAGGAAGTCGGGTGTTAGGGAAGGAACGGGGGAAGAGGGAAAGGGGAAAGGGGAGGAAGAAGGAAGGGGGAGATTAACTGTCATGGCACTGGCACTCGCACCCCCTTGGTAGCTTTTTGTAATCCTCTACTATCTTTCTTCGAGTTTTTCCCCTAATAGATTATTTTCGGTTCTTTCAATTTTACCGATTTTGTTGTCCTACAAACCCTTAGTATCCCCTATTCCCCTTTCAATCTCCATTTCTTTCCTGAATTCCTTTCTTTCCTTATCTCTCATTCCATCACCAATGCCTACACCCTGTCTTTCCTCTTTCTCGTTTCCTTTCTTCTCATTCACCCTTGTCTTTTTATCACTTCATCTTCCAGTTGTCCTTAATTTTCTCTTCTCCTATAAACCCTTAGTGTGCCCTATTTCTCTTCCATTCTTCATTTCTTTCCTAAATTCCTTTCTTTCCTTATCACTCATTCCATCGCCAATGCCTACACCCTGTCTTTCCTCTTTCTCGTTTCCTATCCTCTCATTCTAGCATCACAATAATATTGTCATCAAAAATCACTCAATAACAATAATTCAGTCATCAATAACAATATTACTCAACGTCTTAAACAATATGTCTCCAACTCATTTCATAATAACAGTTATCAACTCACTGCAAACCAAAACTGTAGGCTCATCATACAATAACACTCAGCCATGAAGTCACCGCATCATAACACTAAGCTAAACACACACAAAAAAAATATTAATAAATTATCCCACTATAACACTCATCCAGCTTATCACACTGTAACACTCCCATCAATACATCACATGCGAGTACTCAGCCATCTATTTCCCACACAATAATAGTCAACTCATTACACAATGATACTCAGTCAGCTCATCACACCATAAAACTGTCGTTACTCATCACACCGTGATACTCAGTCAGCTAATTACACACTAACACATCAACTGATCAGAAAGTAACACTAAGCTCTAAACTCATATACACATCATTCACCACAAAATAACACCCCGTCATAACTTCATCAAAATAACACAAGCTCATCGCACAATAACAGTCATCAACTCATCACCCAATACCACCCAGTCAGTTATCACCTCAACATAACACCACCCACTTCCATAACAATATACCTCATCACCTTTTTACGACCAAATCACTAACTCGTGACACATGCACTGTACTCGGGTCATCACACTTTCCCTCTACTCAAGTCATCACACATCCACTCTACTCATTACCCTCTATTTGGACGCCAGCCCATTCCATGCATCTCCCTTAACTAAAATTCTCCCATTCCCATTCGTCTCGCACCCAGCATCATCACCATTCATCACCACTCCTCAATAAACCTTCCATGAGCAAAATTCATCACTCACCGCGTCCCCATTCGCTGCCAAAGGCCACGAAACCTTCACTCACCATCCCTGTATTCATCAAATATTTAATTACCGCAACCTCATTCATCACAAAAAAAATTCGTCGACACTCACTCATCGCTTTTACTTATTAACCCCACCCCTCCCCCCTCCTCCTACCCCTCCCTCCCCCTCCCCCTCCTCCTGCCCCTCCCCCTCCCCCTCCTCCTGCCCCTCCCTCCCCCTCCCCCTCCCCCTCCTCCTGCCCCTCCCCTCCCCCCTCCTCCTGCCCCTCCCCCTCCCCCTCCTCCTGCCCCCCCCCCCCATAGCTCCTCATGCAAATGAGAATTCCGGCAATCATGTCCGGTTATCCCGCGCCTAAATTACTTAATAGTTTGTTTACAGTAAAGCCGATACACCTCAGCGACGCTCGGCTCTCGCCCTCTTCAGGCTGTCCCAGTTGCTGAAGTTGATATACTCTCTCTCTCTTCCCTTCTCTTTAACCCTCCCTCCCCTCTTTCTCTTTTCCTCCTCCTGTCTGTCAGTCTATCTATCTATCTATCTATCTCTATCTGTCTGTCTGTCTGTCTATCTGTCTGTCCGTCTGTCTCTGTCTGTATCCATGTTTGACTTTATTTCTTATAAACAACTTTTTATCTATACAGTACCTACATGTGCATGGCCGTACATGTATGTATACGTGCGATTCGTGTGCATGTGGTTAATTTGCAAGATGTTATGATCATCACCATCATGATATTATAACCTAATCAATCTCAATGTCCTCTCTCCGGCGCCTCTCAGTCCTCTCCGCAGTCCCTAATTATCTCTTCTCCTTTATCTCCTCCCTGCTGTTCCTCCCTTCCAGTTCCTACCATGATCGACCCACAACATACTCCTATCCGAAGTTCCCTGTTCCCTCGTTTCATCCCCCTCCTCCTCTCCCCACTAATTTACCCTCAATCTCTTCTCTTTCTCTGTATTATCATTACCATCATTGCACTGTAATTATTATCATTACTGGTAGCACTAGTAATCAGGAGTTCTTTATTCCTATTAATATTGCTATAATTCTTCCTACTATCATTCTCATTACCAGTATATTCACTATCATAATTACATACTCCATCCCCTTTTTTCATTTTGCTTCTTCTCTATAACCCCCTCTACCTCTACTGTATATCTCCTCCTCCCCCAACCCCCAACCCCCCATCCACCTCCACTTTAACCTTTACCCCCTTCTCCATTTCTTCTTCTTCCATCCTCATCACCGCCATGCCTCTTCCACTTCCTCCATCACTCCCTCCTCCTCCTCCTCCTCCGCCTCTTGCCACCTCCTCTCCCGTTCCTCCGACGTTCCCTCCTCCTCCCCCTCCTTGCAGTGACACTCCACTCGCCTCTCCGTCTTAAGGATCATCCAGCACGTTCTATGCTTCCTTCGTTCTGCCATCCTCCCTTGCCCCCCCCTCTCCACCCCTCCTCTTCCTCCCTCCCCCATCTCCCTTCCTTTCCGCCTCCATCTCCATCACCTCCCCCATCGCCTCTCTCTGCCCCTCCCCCTTTTTCCACCATCCCCCCCACCCCTTTTACCTACCCCCCCCCGCCTTTCTGGCCCCCTCCCCCCCTCATGGGTGTCATCTTCTTGCTCTCTTCACATGAGCATCTTCCGGAAGCTTCTTGTCCTTCTTGTCTCGTGCATATCTCTCTCTCTCTCTCACACACACACACACGTGTGTGTGTGTGTGTGTGTGTTTCTCCCCTCATGTTTGTCTGTCTGAATGCCTACGCTTCTCTTCCACTCTTTTCCTTTCTACCTTCATTTCTCCCTTTCCTACTTTCTTCTCCTCCCCCTTCTTCCCCATCCCCCCTCTCTCTCTATCTATCTCTGTCTGTCTGTCTGTCTCTCTCTCTCTCTTTCTCTATCTTTCTCTCTCCCCCTCCCTTCTTCCCCCACCCCCAGTTAATACTCTCAAATTCGCGGGATTTTCCTTGCAGCACTATCTTTACTTTAAAGTTCTGCCATCGTTGCCTTCAATTCCGCCCTCACCCGCCACTCTCTTTCTTTCCTTCCCTCTTACTCTCTTCCTTTCTTTCTCTGTCTCTCTTCCCTTAGTTTGCGCCCATCTCCCTGTCTATCTGACAATCGTCTCCCTTTACCTCTCACTCTCCTTCTGTCTTTCTCTCCCTCTCCCTCTCCCTCCCTCCATCTCCCTCTCACTCTCCTTCTCTCCCCCCCCCTCCCTCCATCTCCCTCCCTCCCTCCCACTCTCCTTTTCTCTTTCTCTCCCTCCCTCCCCCTCCCTTCATCTCCCTCTCACCCTCCCTCTGCAGCACAATCTCCCCATACCTGCAGCATCCCGAGATCCCAAACAACAAAATGGACGACCACGCAAATCATTCCCAACACCGGTCCGCCCCCTTATGACTCCTTCTTCCACCGTATTACAAATCCTTGCCAACTGTTGCACCCCCCTCCACCCCTCTCCACCCCCCTCCACCTCCTCTCCACCCCACCCTACCTCTCTCCTCCATTAACCCTAATTCCTCCCTCCCCCTTCTCGCCCCCCCCCACTTCCCTCCTCCCCCTAAGCAACATACAAGAAAATGGGCAGAAGACTGAAGACATCTTTCGCTCGCTCGCTCCTCTTGGATGGCGATTCTTCCGTCTTTCTTTCTCTTGGGCGAATTGGAGAGGGAGGGGGGAGGGAGAGAGAAGAGGGAGGAGGGAGAGAGAAGAGGGAGGAGGGAGAGTCTGGAAGGAAGGAGGGGAGAGAGAAAAGGGAGGAGGAGGAGTCTGGGAGGGAGGGAAGGGTGTGAGAAGGGAAGGGAATGGAGGGTAAAGATGTGGGAGGGGAAGGATAAGGTAGGGAGGGAGGGAGGGATAGATGGAGAGATGCAATGAGGGAAATTGAGAGAGAGAGAGAGAGAGAGAGAGAGAGAGAGAGAGAGAGAGAGAGAGAGAGAGAGAGAGAGAGAGAGAGAGAGAGAAAGAGAGAAAGCGAGAGACAGAGAGAGAAGAAAAAAAAGGAAAACAACTGAAAAAAAAACAAAAGAAAAAGACAGAGACAAGAACACTGTAAGAAAGAAAAAACAAATTAAGAGCAAAAAAACACAGCGCAAGAAAGAGGCCAAAGGCGAGTCCACCTCCCCGCAAGACGAGCTCGCAAGTCCAAGTTCGCATAACAAGGGAGAACTTGGTAAGTTAGCGAAGTTTGTTGTTCCTCCCCCTCAAAACGCAAAACAAAATACCCGAGATGTGCGCCTTTCCTTGTTTATCTCGGTACTTGCTTCCTTCGCGTTGTTATTGCTGTTGTTGTTGTTTTTGTTATTCTTTACGTTCTTTTCTTCGAGATTCGCGGTTATTTTGCGTGATCATAAAACTTGGGAATATAATATTCGAAACGGATAAAGACATAAGCATATGCACGTACACAGATGTCCACTGACGGCTGAATACGATCCTGCTCTCTCTATTTCTTTCTTTATCTATCTACCTACCTACCTATCTACTTATCTATCTGTCTATCTATCTACCCACCTACCTATTTATCTATCTACTTATCTATCTACTTATCTGTCTATCTATCTATCTACTTACCTCTCTATCTATCTGTCTATCTATCTATCTATATTTCTAGCTATCTATATCTACCTACCCATCTATCTGTCTACCTACCTACCTATCTATCTACCTCCATTAACCCTAATTCCTACCTCCCCCTTCTCGCCCCCCACTTCCCTCATCCTCCCCCTAAGCAACATACAAGCTATCTATATCTACCTACCCATCTATCTGTCTACCTACCTACCTATCTATCTACCTATCTCTCTCTCTCTCTCTCTCTCTGTGGATTGTTTTCTCACCCCTAATCCCGCCCACCTCCTTTCCAATTACAAGGCGTACAGGAAGCCATTTCTGTACTCTCAAGAAAGCGCTTACTGGCCGAGCCAAGCCAAGTAACGCCGCTGACCCGACCGAATGCCGTTCACGTGACCTCGCTCCAGTCCACGCCTCGCTCCACCATGCTCGCGACACTGACCTCTCCGGATATCAAAAGAGGTCATCCCCGACCGCGTCCAGGGTCATCTCTGCCGGTGCCCTCGGACCTCTCGTCAGTAAATTAATTAAGAGTACCGCCGATGAGCTTCTCTGATCACACCTCACACCTTGTAGGATTCATCGGAGTCCAAGAGAAGGTCCTACACCTATTCATTCTCTCTCTCTCTCTCTCTCTCTCTCTCTCTCTCTCTCTCTCTCTCTCTCTCTCTCTCTCTCTCTCTCTCTCTCTCTCTCTCTCTCTCTTTTTTCCTTTTTTGTTTTTTCTTTGTATCTTTCATTTTTCATATTTCTTTCCTTTTTTCTTTCTCTCTTTCCTCTCCTCCTTCCCGCTCCATTTCCCTCTCCTTCCTTCTCCCTCTCCCTCTCCTTCCTTCTCCCTTTCCCTCTCCCTCTCCTTCCTTCTCCCTTTCCCTCTCCTTCCTTCTCCCTTTCCCTCTCCTTCCTTCTTCCTTTCCCTCTCCTCCCTTCTCCCTTTCCCTCTCCTTCCCCGCCTCGCACAGGACTCCTCTCGGCACTCAGACAACAAGAGTGCCAGAGCCAGAGCGACCTTCCAGCGTCCGAGGCACCAGTTTCCGCGCTCTTTAGTGCCGCGTGTGTTTGTCACACTTTCTTTTTCTTTCTCTCTTTCGAAAAAAAAGGTAAAGGCGCATGAACGAACGAACACGAACTCCTACCCCATCCCCAACTATCTTCTTTTCTCTCTCTTTTTCTTTTTCTTTTTCTTCTCTTTTTCTCCTCCTATCTTTCTTACTCTTCCCTTCTCTTCTCTTCACCCCTCCCCCTCCCTCGTTCTCTCTTTCCCTTTCCCCCCTTTCTCTCTTTCCTCCTCCTCTCTTCTCTCATCTCCCTATCCCTCTCCTTATTCCCTCTCCCCTGGAAAGAAGAGGAAAACCGAATGAGGAGAAGAAAGATCAAAAGTCCGACCGGGGGCGAAATTACACGATCACCCGACGGCAACACCGCTCGTTGACTCCAGAGAGAAAAATCTTACACAAGAAGATCACGGCCGAATGAGGGGCTAATAACCGGATGGTGTTTGCTGTCCCGGACGATAATAATGGCCAACCGAACGCTAATGCCTGGGAGATGTTTGCCTCTACGGCGGCAATAACGTCCGGATAAAGAGAGCGTGCGGGAAGCCGAAGAAATAAAACAAAATGGAGAGAGATATATATAATAAAATTGTACGTATATTGATACATAAGTATTCGGAGCAACGGAGGAGAAAGATTGGACTAATTTAGACGCTGAAAAGAGAGGTAAATGACACGCTCATAATACCCTCTTGACACAAAAGGAGGAAGAGATCCATGCTTACTGACCTTCGATTCGATGATATCAAAGTTACAATCCTTCGAATTCTTAGCGTGATTCAAGATGAAACATCCCCGTAAAAAGAACAAGCAAAGAAGCCGAGATTCAAAACACGCCTCTGATAACAATCCCCAGAACACGAACCACGTAAACGTATAACAAAGCAATCCCAAAAGTGACCATATAGAAAACGGGACCTGCATGAGTTACATTCGTCTCGAGTGCTCTTGACACCTGCTGAAGTATCACTTGGAGGCGAGAGACGTATGTCCCTCTCCTCTGCTCTGCTCTGTTTCTCTCTCTCTCTCTCTCTCTCTCTCTCTCTCTCTCTCTCTCTCTCTCTCTCTCTCTCTCTTTCTTTCTTTCTTTCTTTCTTTCTTTCTTTCTTTCTTTCTTTCTTTCTTTCTTTCTTTCTTTCTTTCTTTCTTTCTTTCTTTCTTTCTTTCTTTCTTTCTTTCTTTCTTTCTTTCTTTCTTTCTCTCTCTCTCTCTCTCTCTCTCTCTCTTCATAATTTCTCGGTCTGCTTGCCTGCCTGCTATCTATCTACCATGCTATCTATCTGCCTGATTTTCAGTGCCTGTGTCCCTCTTTCTCCTCCTGATGGCCTCTTCCTAGATTGCTTCTCTCAATAATAAAACTTCATATTCTTGTCCCTCTCCTCCTCCTCCTGTCTCCTCGTTACCGCTTTTTGTGGTCATCCACTCCTTTCCCTTCCCTTTTTTTCTCCTGCTCCCTCGTCTCAAAAAAAAAGAAAAAAAAAAAAAAAAAAAAAAAAAAACATTAAAGTCCTTCTGGCATTCTATCGCGCTCCTCCCCCTCCCCCTCCTCCTCCTCCTCCTCAAAGTTCTCCCCCTTCTGCTAACAAGAAAAAAGCCCTCCGCCCCCTCCTCCGATGCCTCACAAGGGGGAGACGTTGCCCTAATTAGAAGGTAAACAAAAAACGTCTACTCGGTCGCCATCAATGCCAGACGTTTACCATGCTAAATGCACTTACACGAGCGTCGCTTTTGATGCACGGACCCATGCGCGGATGTGCACACTGGCAGACACGACGCAGACGCAGTCAAACACTTGAAAACAGAGGCAGACACTCGGACACACGTAAAATACAAATACAAACAAAAACACGCATACAGACTCTCTCGCACTCTTACACTCTCTCACACTTAAACTCTCACCAACTCTCACTCACTCTCTCACGGTGTACTGTAGAAAGTAAATGACTATTATTATTTATTCAATAACCTTTATCGCTTCTACCTTCGTTTTCTTTTTCTTTTTCTTTCAAATTTATTCAACTGACTTTCTAATTTCCTCTTCTATTTCCCTTTCCTAAATTCGTTTTCCTGATCCTCCTAATTCTAATTGTGCCACCTCTAAGTCTCACTCTCTTCGTCAATATGACTTCCATCTCTTCCTTTTCCAAAATTCCACTCCCCCATGCCTGCTACCTCCCGCACCCTCTCCACTTATCCATCCTTCTCCTCTGTTTCTTTCCTCCACCTTTCACATTCCACTTCCATCGTCCTCCCCTCCCCACACCTTCCATCTCCCCCTCGCTGGTTTCTCAGCCTCTTCTTTTTTTCTTTTCTTTTTTTTTTCTTCTTT
>NC_091563.1:4953448-4965948 GCF_042767895.1 Penaeus vannamei
GTCATCACCCCCCACCCCCACCCCACCCCACCACCACCGCCACCACCACCCCACACCACACACACACCCCCCCCACCCCCCACCCCACCACCCCACCACCACCACCACGAAGATTATGCGAGGCCTGAAAGTCTCGGTTTGTCAAGGCCGGCTAATCCGTTGCCCGTAGACCCCGCTGATGTTGCACGTCTCCCTTGCATCATACCTGCATGGACCAGTGCATCATGCATGGACCAATTTAAAACCTGTGCTTCGTCTTTTTATCCCCTATGCACGCTGGTATGAATGGCCAGGGAACGCAATGCCATAATTACAGAGGTTAACTACGATACAGGTGTGATTTAATCCAGGGAACGCAATACCATAATTACAGAGGTTAACTATGATACAGGTGTGATTTAATCCAGGGAACGCAATACCATATGATACAGGTGTGATTTAATAACAAGCGACAATAGGTGCGCGGGATCCCAACCAAAGTCTACATACAAGCGTAACAATCATGTAGAAAAGGCATGAATGAGAACGAATATCTTCACAATACAAGAGATATATTCAACCGGTTCCGAATATAAATCTCCATCTTATATGTTCCTCTTAGAAAAAAAAAAAGTTTAGAGCGAATAAAAAAGATAATCCCCAAAATAAACGCACAGGACTCTAATTAAGCACATATCACACCGTATGGATAATTCATCCTTTAGAACAGCAGTGACACCGCAGCAGAGACGCATGCATTCTAATTCGCCGGATGATGCGGTGCGGTACCCTGTCCTCTTCCGCCCCCACACCGGTCCTAGCATGCTGATGCCACTCACAGCTGGAGGAACGGAGACGGCTATGGCTATATACATATATATACAGATACATACACACACACATAGCTATACATATATGTATATATATATATATATATATATATATATATATATATATATATATATATAGAGAGAGAGAGAGAGAGAGAGAGAGAGAGAGAGAGAGAGAGAGAGAGAGAGAGAGAGAGAGAGAGAGAGAGAGAGAGAGAGAGACAGAGAGAGAGAGAGAGAGAGAGAGAGAGAGAGAGAGAGAGAGAGAGAGAGAGAGAGAGAGAGAGAGAGAGAGAGAGAGAGAGAGAGAGAGAGATACACACACATACGCACAGATACAGATACATATATACACACACAAACACACACACACACACATACGCACCCCTACACGCACAATACATACAATCCTCCCAAAATCCAATTTCACTGAAGTCCGGTTACTGAACATCCTCCTCTCCATTCAAATCCCTTAACGCCCTCAGATTTTATTCCCCACTTCGAAGCAGGTCCCTCCAGCTCAGCACTTCCTCAAGCGAAACTGCTGACTGGCCGGAGGGGGGAAAGTCCTTCGCCACGGAGCCGTAAAGCGAGTGTTTCCCTTAATAGGATTTCGGCGTCCGGCTCGCTGGTCACGTGTCCTGTGTCAATCATTAAGACAAGAGAATGTGGCGAAAACCGCTTCGAATCTCTCCATCATTTATTTGAAAAATCACCTTGCATTTCGTTGGCGTGATTACATCAATTTTGAATCGATTATCGGTTACCTTTTATTTGCACATAACTCTGCCTAATTTTTGTGAGAACCGAGTCGTGTTCACATCCAATCAACCTTTAAACGCAGATTTTATAACGATACATGTTTCCAACATGACTCGAGCGTAGGGTACCGTGAGAAAGCAGAATAACAGAAACAGGAGTTATACTGATAAAGAGGAGAAAACTGAATTTAAAAGAATATAAATTAGCTTAACGCTTTTATATTTTTGCCTGTAAACACAACTTCATATAATATACATATACTCGTCAAACAAAATAATAGACAATAATCATAACATTTATGGCTATACGAAACAAACAAAAAACGAATACCTCAACAAGCAAATGAGCCTAAACAACTTCAATAAAATCAATGACCTCTCGTGGGGCGCGCGGCCGGTCCGAATTCGATGAGAGAAATCAAAATATCGACAGACGTGAACCTCCTCCACACGAGTGAAACCAAAGCCCAACCAAGAGGTGCAAATCAAAAAGTATACCACTCTCCACACCCGACACTAACGGCCGCTTTGTTAATCAAAGAGTATACCACTCTCCACACCCGACACCAACGGCCGGTTTGTTAATCAAAAAGTATACCACTCTCCACACCCGACACCAACGGCCGGTTTGTTAATTAATCAAAAAGTATACCACACTAATGGCCGGTTTGTTAATCAAAAAGTATACCACTCTCCACACCCGACACTAATGGCCGGTTTGTTAATCAAAAGGTATACCACTCTCCACACCCGACACCAACGGCCGGTTTGTTCATCAAAAAGTATACCACTCTCCACACCCGACACTAATGGCCGCTTTGTTAATCAAAAGGTATACCACTCTCCACACCCGACACCAACGGCCGGTTTGTTCATCAAAAAGTATACCACTCTCCACACCCGACACTAATGGCCGGTTTGTTAATCAAAAGGTATACCACTCTCCACACCCGACACCAACGGCCGGTTTGTTAATTAATCAAAAAGTATACCACTCTCCACACCCGACACTAACGGCCGGTTTGTTAAAATTGTGACGGGCCCGACCCAGTGAATATTCGTATAAAGAGACATCTATGTACACAGAAATAAATGCTTATCTATCGATCTATCAAATGAATCTACATTTATTGTGAATATTCGTATAAACAGACATCTATATACTCATAAATAAATGCTTATCTATCGATCTATGATATTAATATACATATTTTTTTTCTATCTGCACAGTAGATATCTGTGTCTAGACTCATAGATATACATTTATCTAAGTGTATGTCCATGTCTCTGTAATGAGAGTCTATTAGGTCGGGCCTGGCACAATCTTAACAAACAGACCGTAAATCTCTCCAAAGCAAAAGAGAAAAGCAGAATAAGAAGGAAAAAAAATCCCTTTTCCGAATATCCAAACAAAAACGAATAGCTAAACGAACGACAAAGATAAATAAATAAATAAAAATTTCGGTCCCCCGTCGAGCGTGGCCGGGAGCCTGGCCGACTGGCGCGTCCGGCGGGAGTTCCTGCGGTTGCCATGAGGAATGACGGGTGGGGGGTCGGGGATGGGGGTGGGGGGGTCGGGGGTCGAGGGATGGGGGGGGCAAGGATGGGGGGTGGGATGGGGTCCGGGATGGGAGTGGGGATGGGGGTGGGTGTGGGGGTGGGTGGGGGATAGGGGATGGGTGGGTGTTGTCGGGGATGGGGGGTGGATGGGGAGCGGGAATGGGGGGGTGGATGGGGAGCGGGAATGGGGGTGTGGTGGGGGAGCGGGAATGGGGGTGGGTGGGGAGCGGGAATGGGGAGTAGGTGGGAGCGAAGGAATGGGGGTGGGTGGGGCCGGGGATGGAGGTCAGGGTGTTGTCGGGAATGGGGGGTGGATGGGGGAGCGGGGATGGGGGGTTGGATGGGGAGCAGGGAATGGGGGGTGGGTGGGGAGCGGGAATGGGGGAGTGGGTGGGGCCGGGGATGGGGCGGTGTTGTCAGGGATGGGGGTGGGTGTTGTCGGTGACATGGGGGTGGATGAGGGAGCGGGGATCAGGGGGTGGATGGGGAGCGGGAATGGGGGGTGGATGGGGAGGGGATGGGGGTTGGATGGGGAGCGGGGAATGGGGGTGGATGAGGGAGCGGCAGGATAGGGGGTTGGATGGGGGAGGCAGCGGGAATGGGGGGTGGGTGGGGAGCAGGGATGGGGTTGGATGGGGAGCAGGGAATGGGGGAGTGGGTGGGGAGCAGGGAATGGGGGTGGGTGGGGCCGGGGATGGGGCGGTGTTGTCGGGGATGGGGGTGGGTGTTGTCAGGGAATGGGGGGTGGATGGGGGAGCGGGGATGGGGGGTGGATGGGGAGCGGGGATGGGGGTTGGATGGGGAGCAGGGATGGGGAGCGGGAATGGGGGTGGGTGTTGTCGGGGATGGGGGTGGGGTGGGGGGAACGGAGATGGGGGGTCAAATTGGAAGGAGGGATGTCCTTATGGGTAGGGGGTACGAGGGCTGGGCAGGGGGGGAGGGGGTCCGAAGGTTGGGTGGGGGTGAAAATAAGGAAAGAATCTGAAAAGAGGGCCGGGGATAAGGAACGGGAAAAACAAAAATAAGCAGGGGAGGAAAACTCATTGGGGAAAGAGGGTCCGGAGGAACGAAATGAGGGAAAAGAAGTGAAGGAGAGGAAAGGTACAAGATTAAGAGAGTACAAAGAAAGAGGGGATAAGTGAACATGAGGGTGGGGGTTCAAAAGAGAGGGAATAAGTGAGAAAAGATGATCCAAAGAATAGGGAGAAAATAGATTAAAACAGTGAGTTAAATAGGGGGGGGGGGGTACATACAAGTGGGGAAGCCTGGGTCAAAAGTAAAAGGGAAAATAAGCATGGTAGAATGGAGGGGGGAGGGGGGAGGGGGGAGGGGAGGGGAGGCAAAAGGCTAAGGGCGAAATAAGAATGGAAAGGAAGGGGTTGCAAAGGGACGGAGAAAAAAGACACAGAGGAGAGGGGAGAGGGGAGGGGAGGGAGAGAGGAGAGAGAAAAAAAAATTAAGTGGCATTAATGAAACTACCGCTAATGCGCCACACACACGCCCGTCGGGTAACCCACGCCCGTCTTGGATTTTTAACTCCTCGTCGCTCTCGTCATCTTCGAAGGCATTACGCACCGACACCCGACCGCGGACTCGCCACAATGAGTTTGAACAGGCGAGGAAACACTCTCGCTTTTTCATCCGTTAACCTATCTATTTACTATTTCTGTATTTGCCAATGACTTTTAATTCCTTTCCTGATTTTCTTACGCCCCTGCTTCTATTTTTTAATTATTCTTTATTATTTTTTTTTTCTCTTTCCCTTCACAACTCTTTTTTATTCTTTTCTCACTGTCTTCCTCCCTTTGAATACCCTTTTCCGTCCATTACACAATATTTTCTGGATTTAGTTATTGGTGTGCACACAAAAACACGCACACGCACACCCGCAGCTGGGGGGGGGGGGAGGGAGGGAGGGAGGGAGGGAGGAGGAGGGAGGGAGGAGGGAGGAGGGAGGGAGGGAGGGAGGGAGGGAGAGAGAGAGAGAGAGAGAGAGAGAGAGAGAGAGAGAGAGAGAGAGAGAGAGAGAGAGAGAGAGAGAGGAGAGAGAGAGGAAGAGAGGAGAGAGAGGAGAGAGAGGGAGAGAGAGAGAGAGAGAGAGAGAGAGGAGAGAGAGAAGAGAGAGAGAAGAGAGAAGAGTGAATGAAGGGCAATGGAAGAAGAAAGGGAAGGGGAGGGACAGGAAAGGAAATCGAAATCGAAAGGAAATCTAAAGGAAGAGGAGAAGAAAGGGGAGGAGAGGAAAGGAAAGAGAGAGAGAGGGGAGGGACTAACCGAAACATATCCAATCAAAGAAAATATACATAAAACGAAATAATAAATCTTCCACGGCCATAATAACCTCTTAACAGAAAGGAAAGGAAAGAGAGAGAGAGAGGGGAGGGACCGACCGAAACATAACCAATCAAAGAAAATAAACATAAAACGAAATAATAAATCTTCCACAGCCATAATCACCTCGTCTACGCAACCCTACCTGTTAAGCGGACCGCCCCGCCCCCTTTCTCGACTGTCAACAAAAGGTCAACAAGGAAATCACACACGCCTCCGACCGCTATACCATGCCAGGCTGTAAAATGCGGTGAACAAATAGAGGATGTGGCAAAGAAGGAGGAGGAGAGGAGGTAGTGGATGAAGAAGAAGTAGACGAAAAGGAAAAAAAATGAAAATGAAAAAATAAAAACAAAATAGAAATAAAAATTTTTAAAATTTAAAATAAAAACAAAAATGAAAGAGAAAAAGAAAAAGAAGATGAGGAAGAAGAGTATCGGAGAAAGGAAGGGAGCGGAAGAAGAAGAAAGAGGAAAAGCAAGAGGGAGCGGAATAATCATCATCATCATCATTGTAATAATAATAATAATAAAAATAATAATACAAATAATAATAATAACAATAATAATAAGGGGATGGGGAGGGGAGGAAGGGAATGGGAGTCAGGGGACAGTAGAGGAGAGAAGAGAAGAGTAGATTTGGGGAGAGGCGAGGTCAGGAAAGGAGAGAAGAAAGAAGAGAAGAGTAGAAGAAAAATACTGGAGAAAAGAAAAAAAGACAAGGAAGAAGAGAGACGAGCAGAGAGGACAAAGAAAGGAAATGCGAGAGGAGAGACCCGAAGAGAGGATGAGGATAGGCAAGGAGAATAACCGTGCATTCGTATTGGCTTCAACCCGATGGAGCAAGCGAGTGCATTAGGCCTACGAACAAATGGCAGACAGAGTAGGCGTGGCTGGAATCGGAGGACACGGCAAAGAAAGTAAGAAATGCCACCGGCAGTTTTTCGCTATTTTATCATCCTTTTGTTAAAGGGAAAGGGGAAACGATGGAGTAGTATTACAGGCATTAAAAGAAAGATAGGGAGTGGGAGTAGAAGTGGGAGTGTTAGGAGTGGGAGAGAAAGTGGGTGTGGGAGAGGAAGTGGAGGAGGGAGAGGGAGAGGGAGCGGGAGAATGAGAGGGAAAAGGAAAGGGAAACGGAGAGGGAGAGGGAAAAGGAAAGGAAAACGGAGAGGGAGAGGGAAAGGGAAAGGGAAACGGAGAGGGAGAGGACGAGGAAGTTGGAAAGGGAGTGGGAATAACAGAGGGAATAGGAGATAGGAATTAAAAGAGATAAGGAAAGGGAAAAGGGGAAGGAGAGTAAGAGAGAGTGAGAAGTGAAAGGGAGGAGAGGAAATGGAGAAAAAACAAGAAATATCAAGAGAGAGAGAGAGACGGAGCAAGAAAAAAACCCGAGAGGCAGAGAAAGAGGGAGGCGGGATGACGTCAAGCACCGTCCCCTCTGCGGCGTAATTCCCGGAAAGGCTTGCAAGAACCCTCGAGGTTACGACCCTGACGTGGGGGGAGGGGGAAGAGGGGGGAGGGGAGGGGTGATAGCGTTGTTAGCGAAAATAATCGCGTTATTAAATCAATTCCCGTTCAAGGCACCGGCACGACCCCCTCCCCTCCCCTCCCCCCTAGCCCTCTGGCTTCGCGAGCAAGAACGGTTATTACGAACACATCCAGCGGTACTTTTTATCTCGTGTGTCTCGGCATCTCTTTCCCCCCTCTCTGTTTCTTTCTCTAGGTTTTACTCTCTCTCTCTCTCTCTCTCTCTCTCTCTCTCTCTCTCTCTCTCTCTCTCTCTCTCTCTCTCTCTCTCTCTCTCTCTTCCCTTTGTTCTCTTCTCTGCTCTTCTCTCACTCCCTCCTTTACTCTTTCTCTCATTCCCTCCTTTACTCTATCATTCCTTCCTTCATCCTCTCTCTAACTCCCTCTTTTACTCTCTCTTTCACTTCTTCCTCTACTCTCTCTTTCACCCCCTCCTTTATTCACTCTTTCACTCCCTCCTTTACTCCTCTCTTCTTTCATTCACTCTCTCCTTCACTCCTTCTTTCCCTCACTCTCTCTCTCTCCTTCGTTCCTTCTCCATCTCTCTCATTCAAACAGTCCCTTCCTCTCTCTCACTCTCTGCTTATCCCTTTTCCTGCATCTCTGATCTTCTCCCTCCGCCTCCCTCACCCATCCACCTCCTATTCACTCCTTTCTCCCTTATTTACTCCCTGTTTCCTTCATTACAGTCATTCCTCTTCCCTGTTTCTACTTCGCTCCCTCCCTCCCTTCTACCCTCCTTCCTTCTTTCTTCTTCCCTGTTTCTCCTTCGCTCTCCTCCCTCCCTTCCACCCTACCTCCTTCCTTCGTCCTCCCTGTTTCTCCTTCAATCTCCTCCCTCCCTTCTACCCTCCCTCCTTCATTCCTCCCCCTGTTTCTCCTTCTCCCCCTTTCCTCCCTTCCACCCTCCCTCCTTCTCTCGTCCTCCCTGTTACTCCTTCTCCCCCTTTCCTCCCTTCCACCCTCCCTCCTTCTTTCGTCCTCCCTGTTTCTCCTTCGATCCCCTTCCCCCCTTCCCCCCTTCCTTCACCCGCAGATTCAAGGTCAGGAAAGTCCTCGCCGATCTTGTGCTTCACACCGCCCGTCATCCGAAGGAGATGATGGAGACAGATGCAAAAAGATGAGGTTAATCCGGAACAGCGTCACGCCCTGGGAAGGTCACGTGACACATCCCCTCCCCCAACCCGCCTTCCCTCCCATATACATCTTTCTTATAAGTATAGATGTGTAAGTTTCCGACACATGGCGTTGTTTCATTAATTCTCTCTCTGTCTCTGTCTCTCTCTCTCCCTTTGCCTCGCCCTCTCTTTCTCTCCCTCCCTCTTTCTCTTCCTCTACCTCTCTCTTTCTCCCTATCTGTTTTTCTCTCTCTCCCTCTCTCCCCCCCTCTCCCCCCTCTCCCTCTCCTTGTCTCCCTCTTCCTTTCCCCCTATGATCAGGGAGTTTTCAATCACAAGCCTTTCCATAATTCTAGAAACTCCTTGCAGTATTGGAGGCGAGAAGAGGAAGCCCAAGAAATGCTATCTGAAATGAAATCTCCGGTAACAAAAAAAAAAAAAAAAAACTTAATTAATTAATTAATCTAAGAAAATAAAAAAAAACTAATAAAAGCAAACATCCACCAGCAAATACAACAATAGGCGAATACAACATTCCTCAAAGCAGGGTGCGATATGAAACGGAAAATTCCTTCAAATGAATTAAAATATTCCATCTCTCAATCACGACCTGTGATTTTGTTGTCATGGAGACGTCATGGAATGCAATCAAAACACGCAAATGAAAGAAAGAAAAAAAAAATGCTTCTCGCTCCAGTTTCAATATAAAAATCCCATTCACTGCACGAGTTTCAAAGTCATTGAGTTTGCTGCAATTAATACGGAATCAGAGAGTTTACGGTATTGCGGTTGCATGATCACGGTGCCACAACTCAGATGTGTTGCAAATAGGCACAGCGAAATAGAAAAAAAAATGTATCTCTTTGTATTTCACATTTTTCTTCATCTGTCTTATATAGAAGCGCGCACTCACTCACGCAATCACTCACTCATACACACAAACGCACGAGCAATTTTAACCAGAAATAAAATAGAAAAAAAATGTATCTCTCTGTATTTCACATTTTTCTTCATCTGTCTTATATAGAAGCGCGCACTCACTCACGCAATCACTAACACACACACAAACGCACGAGCAATTTTAACCAGTAATAAAATAGAAAAAAAATGTATCTCTTTGTATTTCACATTTTTCTTCATCTGTCTTATATAGAAGCGCGCACTCACTCACGCAATCACTCACTCATACACACAAACGCACGAGCAATTTTAACCAGTAATAAAATAGAAAAAAAAATGTATCTCTTTTTATTTCACATTTTTTCTTCATCTGTCTTATATAGAAGCGCGCACTCACTCACGCAATTACTCACTCATACACACAAACGCACAAGCATTTTAACCAGTAATAAAATAGAACAAAAATATATCTCTTTTTATTTCACATTTTCCCTTTACCTGGCATATAGAAGCGCGCACTCGCTCACTCACGCACACAAACGCACAAGCATTTTCACCTTATTTCCTTTACCTGACTTATATAGAAGCACGCACTCACTCACACAAACGCACTAGCATTTCAACCAGTAATAAAACAGATGGCAACCTGCAGCAAAAACAGGAAAACCTAGAAACTAACGCAACAAGCAACTGAAATATAAATAGAATCGTGACACCTCACAAGTCGCAGAAGGGAAGGGGGAGGGGGATGGGGTGGGGGAGGAAGGGGAGAGCAACGGAGAGGGAGAGAAGAGGAGAGACAAAAGTAGGAGAGACGGAGAAGAGATGGAGCGATGGCGAAGGGGAGGGGATTGGAGAGGAAATAGGGAAGAACGGAGAGAGAGGAAAAAGAGGATGCAGGAAGCGCGGAGGGAATAAACGTGAATGAGTGGGGAAAGAAGGGAAAAGAGAGGGAGGACTGACCCCCGGCTCAGACCCTTGTCACGATCGGCGATGACCCCGCGTGACCCCTCGTTATCATGATGACAAAACAGACCCCGACACGCCTCCCACTTTCCATCAACAATTAACAACCGCTTAAAACACAAGACGAGCAAGGGGAAAAAATATATACATTAATTTTTTTATAGACTCCAGTCATATTTTTCAACCTGCTTACGTGCAATCTTTTCTTCCGTCGACACGGATCCTCATTTCTTGCCCAAAATTCTTCCAAATGATAGAGGGAAAGTCTCATGAAGAAAAAGCCATCGCCGATTTTCCGGCACTCATCTTAATCCGCAAAAAAAATCCTGAATTCGCCATGAGTTCCCAAAACAAAGCATTCCAGTCCAGTCTCCATAGCCACGTATAGATTGTTTACGTACATCTAGACACACACAAAGACGGCACCATAGCCACGTATACATTGTTTTACGTACATCTAGACACACATAAATATGGCACCAACACCTGATCTCGGCTGGTCTGGTAAGATGATTAATTTAGCAACACCTTAGAACCAAGTGTGCCGACTGAATAATCATTTACAATCGGGCTACGCAAATGGACGTGAGTCACAGAAACAAGCCACGCCCAAATAGAGATAATAAAAAAAACAAAAACTACGATACGTGGACCATAAAAAAACATCTTTCATCAAAATTCCACAGCGAGGGTGTGGTCTAATCCATCAAGGGAAAGGTGGGGGGGGGGGGAGTGGCATCGAGTGACCCTTTCTCTCTTTTTCTCTCTCTTTCCCCTTCCACTACCCATCCCCAACTACCTTTCTTCCCTTGCCTTCCCCATATTCCTCCTGAACTGCCCATGTCTCTCTTCCCTTTAATCTATCTACCTTCATCACCCTGTCAGCATCAACACCCCCCTCCTTGCCCTGGGAGGTAAATCTACTTCCCATCCCCCGCTTCCAATCGCACCCCATCTTGCCTCCCCTTCACCGCCCCCCCCCCCCCCCAAGAAGTCAATTTCACGCCCCGATGCCACAAAATTACGATTCCAGCGTGGTTCTCTCATCTCCTCTTTGGCTTCCGACTCGAGCAAAGGCAGAGGCGGGGACGGGTTCAGGCACAGACACAGGCGCTGGCACAAGAACACACGCGCGCGCGCCCACACACACACACACACACACACACACACACACACACACACACACACACACACACACACACACACACACACACACACACATACACACACACACACACACACACACACACACATACACACACACGCACACACACACTCAAACGCACACACAAACGCACACACACGCACACACACACACACACACACACACACACACACACACACACACACACACACACACACACACACACACACACACACACACATATACGAATCCACCAAGCGCACAAGCACGCACGCCCAAGCCCGCCCCAGCGCAGCCCGGTCTCAGCCCGAAGACTTAAGGTCTCCGAAAAGCCTTCCTTTCCCCAGAACCTCAGCGCCTCACGTATGCCAAGCATCCCAACTCGGCGGCATCCAAGCGCCCTCCGAGGAAGCCAACTTCACGGTCCAGTTACCTGTTGAAGGAAGAAGAAAAAAATAGAGCTATAAACAAATGTGAAATGTAAGCTGAAAAAAAAAATGAAACAAAAAATTGAACTTGTTTACCTAGGCCTACGCGAGATGAAAGCGACGCCCTGTGAACCAATCTGGATTTAATTATCATAGTAATCATCGAAAGGAGATGAATAGACTCCACGTGGAGAGTAAAGTATACATTCATATATTAATATATATTGCCTATACAAATATAAATGTATGTATACGTGTGCACAAGTATTGACTAATTAACAAATTCAAGGCAGAAATATGAAATGCAAATAGCACAGTATATAACGTGTTAAATGTGTCTGTACGGGCAAAATAAGTCTGTCTGTCAGCTGTCTTTTTCTTACCACCTTATTCAAACACAACAAAACGAAAACACAACACAACACACGAAAGCAAAACAAAAGAAAAAACACAACACAACGCAAACGCAAACCACGACAACAACACAAACCACGACAAAAACGTAAACAGAAACCCAAACGACACAAACAAACCAAAAGACCTACAGTTCGTTTAATCCAGCCGCACCGAGGAGGTATTTAGAGATCGACCCCTGGTTCTGTCCCCACCTTTTAAATTTGTTAAAGGAACAGGTCTCATCTGCATATTTCACGTGGCGCCCCGGAGGCACGCCGGCCACATGATAAAGAGAAAGGGAAAGAGAAAGGGAAGGGGAGGGAAGTTAGAGAAAACAAGGAATCGGAAAGAGAGGGATGGCAGTATGAGGGAGAATGGTATGGGAAGATACATGGAAAGGAAGAAAGGAAGAGAGAGAAAGAGTGAGGGAGAGAAAGAATGAGGGAGAGAGAGAGAGAAATGGGGTGGGGAGAGGGAGAGGGAGAGGGAGAGGGAGAGAGAGACAGAGAGAGAAAGAGAGAGAGAGAGAGACAGAGAGAGAGAGAGAGAGAGAGAGAG
>NC_091563.1:4975948-4980948 GCF_042767895.1 Penaeus vannamei
TAACATGGAAACCTATGAGTATCGTTTGGGAGCGTAGAGCTGAACGGACAGAAATTCATATTAATAAAAGGTGGCAGTATGAAAATTTTAAAAATGATGTAAGATGTTATAACGTGGACACCTATGAGTATCCTAATAAGAGAGATAATATAAATAATTATAATGCCTGTAACTATAACAATTAAACGAGAACAACAGCTGTGGCATTAATAATAATAATAATAATAAGAAGAAGAAGAAGAAGAAGAAATGATTAAAAATATTAATAATATCAATCATAATAACAACATTAATAATGATAAAATCAAATAATAATAACAATAACAAGAACAATAATGGCAATAATATGAACAATAATAATAATATTAATGATGATGATGAGGATTAATAATAATAATAATAATAATAATAATAATAATAATAATAATAATAATAATAATAATAATAATAATAGTCTTCTCTATCATTCTCAATATCAATGTTATCAATATTACAATTATCATTATAACTATAGTTGGGATATCAATAATAAGAGTGATGGCGATGATGTTGTTAATAATAACAGTAACAACAACAGTGATAATAATAACAATAACAATGACGATGGTGATGATGGTAATGGTGTTAGTGTTGGTGGTAATAGTGGTGGTAAAAAGATATGATAATAGCAACTAAAAAAAGAATAGCAATGAAACCAATACATATAACAATAACGATAAAAATGATCGTGCCAATACTGATTTTAAAAATATTTCTATATTCAACAACAACAACAACCCAAATTCCCATTCATACAAAATATATATTCCTCATCTGGAGGAACAAAACAGCGCCTGAATAAACATGAAGCCGCAAACGCCACGAGAGAGACAAGCGTCGATCGTGACAGCGTTATACGAGGCCGCCATGACAGGATCTTTAGATCTTTGTCTGCCGAAAAAGGCGGGAAAATACCGCGGAAAAGACGGGGGCTACGGACGTATATGGCGGCCATGATTATTTCGTTTTTCTTCTTTTTGTCTTTCGCACTCTCTCTTGGGTGAGACTGGCGGGAAGGGTGTTACTGAAATGGCGAATAAAGCTGCGACTGACGCAGAGAAAAGAGACAGTGTGAAGCAGAACCTGATGGTGGAATTAGAGAGGATTAGACTGACTCTGACTGAAGACCGAGACCATGGCGCTGAAAACCAGACTTGATGCCGATACTGACAAAAACTGAGACCTAGACCGAAGCCAGAGTCACCGACAAAAAATAAACAAATGGAAATGTCTCTCACTGCCCATGTTCCAGACAGATAACGACTCTAACAACTCCAGTTCCCACGCCCACACCGTCATCAGTCCGCCCACAAGCCGTGCTACACCATCGGCTGCACTGAAAGAGGGGAGTGGGTGTGCGGTCGGTAGAGGGAGAGAGAGAGAGAGAGAGAGAGAGAGAGAGAGAGAGAGAGAGAGAGAGAGAGAGAGAGAGAGAGAGAGAGAGAGAGAGAGAGAGAGAGAGTGAGAGAGAGAGAGAGAGAGAGAGAGAGAGAGAGAGAGAGAGAGAGAGAGAGAGTGAGAGAGAGTGAGAGGGAGTGAGAGAGAGAGAGAGAGAGAGAGAGAGAGAGAGAGAGAGAGAGAGAGAGAGAGAGAGAGAGAGGAGAGTGGGAGAGTGAGAGAGAGAGAGAGAGAGAGAGAGAGAGAGAGAGAGAGAGAGAGAGAGAGAGAGAGAGAGAGAGAGAGAGAGAGAGAAGGAGAAAGAGACAGAAAAAGCGAGGGAGATGAAGGAGTGGAAGAGAAAAATCATAACGAAACAACCTAAAAATTCAAAATGAAAAAACCTAAACGATTTCTTTTAGAACCTGACACCCACTCCAAACACGAAACCTGAAAAAAAGGAAGAAGAAATAACGGGACGAACCCCGCTCTTGTTTCCGGCAATAAGTCATGCTTCGAAGCCGGCTTCCTCAAGAGGCTACGATTTTCCTCGCTGTCATTACCCGATCTTACAAGTCGAAGCCAAGAGGCGAGGAGACTCACTCTGTTTTCACCCGCTCCCTTTCTCTCTCAGCCTCGTGCATTCCTTTTTATCATTTATTCATTTATTCCATCTACAAAATCTGAGCAAGGCTTTAAATTCTTCAAAAATCTTACCCGTAACAGGGACTATCGAATATCATATCCAAGAGTATATTGCAACACCACAACCTGGCAGAGTTACCCATGACAGGGACTACCGAATATCATGATATCCAAGAGTATATTGCAACACCACAACCTGGCAAAGAAATACCGGCACAGGTTGCACGTTTCCCGAAATGAACCGAGAAAGGCTCCCAGTAGCACGCCCTGTCGGTGCCTTGCGGTCACGGGAACAGAGGTCGGCAAAGGGGTTGACTGAACATCATTAATGCAAGCACGCTGGGAAGGAACAAGGGGGAAGGGGGGTAAAGGTTAAGAGAGGGATATGCATAAGGTGGGAGACCTAGGGGAATGGGAGGGATCGAGAAATACAGATAAATCAGAAAAAGAATGTATAGACAGATAAATACAGATGAAATATATATATAGTCACACACACATATACATACACGCACACACAGAGTAAAAGAATGACAGAGAGAGGGAGGGAGAGAGAGAGAGAGAGAGACAGCGAGAGACAGAAAGAGAGAAAGAGAGAGAGACAGAGACAGAAAGAGAGAAAGAGAGACATAAAGAGAGAGAGAGAAACAGACAGACAGAAAGAGAGAGAGGGAACCGGCAGAGCGTCCCCTCGCCACCTCGCTCCCGGGCCCCACCTCCTCCGAATGCCAGCATGCTTGCGTGGCCTGTATTTGACTTCATGTTCTTTAAACTTCATACTTGTCTATCATTCTCGCTCGTTCTCTCTTCCGCACATTTTCTTAAACTAACGGCATGCTCTTCGGATTTCTATTTCTTTTTTCTTACTCTACATGATTTTTTTCAAGATATTTTCCCTCTCTCTCTCTCTCTCTCTCTCTCTCTCTCTCTCTCTCTCTCTCTCTCTCTCTCTCTCTCTCTCATAAACTTGAATACATTTTGAATATATTCATATTCCTTTAACTCTTTAACATTCTTTCTTACAAATCCATCAACCTGTCCATCTGTCGGGTATTCACCTCGCGGAACACGTTTTTCGCCCTCCCTCTTTCTCCCTTTCTACCCGCCCCTCCATTTCTAGTGTCGTTCCACTCCCCCTCCCCACCCCATCCCCCTCTCCCCCTCCCTTTCTAGTGTCCTCCCACTCTCCCCTCACCCTCCCCCCTCCCCACCCCATCCCCCTCTCCCCATCCACGCAACAAGACGCCCCTCAACACCACTAGCCGGGCCTATCCTCTCACCTTTCAATCACAGCCACGGAATATATTTCGCTAGAGGACGGGGCGCATGCGATAAGGGGGGGGGGAGGATGGGGAGGAGGAGAAGGAAGTGGGTTAAGAAAAAAGGAAGAGGGGGAGAAGGGAGAGAAGGTGGAGGAGGAGGAGGAGAAATAGGGAGGAAGAGAAGGAGAAATAGGGAGGAGGAGAAGGAGAAAGAGGAGGAGGAGGAAGGAAAGGGGGAGGAGGAGGAGGAGGAGGAGGAGGAGGAGGAGGAGGAGGAGGAGGAGGAGGAGGAGCAGCAGCAGCAGCAGCAGCAGTAGCAGCAGCAGGAGGAAGAAGAGGAAGAAAAAGAAAAGGAGGTGGAGAAGGAGAAGGAAGAGGAAGAGGAAGAAGGATGAGGAGGAAAAAGAATTGAAATAATAACAATAAGAGTCGAGGACACAAGGCTAGCGTGTGAAGATGGGCGGCCGCGGGCGTCGGAGGGTGCGTGGGCGGGCGGGATCAAGCGGTGGGTGAAGGGGTGACGCAAAGTGGGCGTGGGCGAGACATCCCCAGCAGGTGAGAAAGGTGCGTCGAGGCGGCCCTTCAGCGGCGAGTAATTAACATGATTATCTCATTATTATTCAAGGATGTTGCCCTAAGGTCGCGTATCTCCCTCTTCCCCTCTCCCCCTCCCCCCTCCCCCCTCTTCCCCTCCTCCCCACCCCCTCCCCCTCCTTCCTCTTCCCCTCCTCCACCCCCTCCCCCCTCTTCCTCTCCTCCCCACCCCCCTCCTCCCTCTTCCCCTCCTCCTCCCCACCCCCTCCCCCTTCCCCTCCATGAATGAAACCGAAGCTTTCCAAAAAGACGCACACGCACTGGCAAATGGCGGTGGTGGCGTTGGTGATGATGCTGGTGTCTGTGGTGGTGACGTTCGTGGCATTAATAGTGATTCTGGTGTTGGTGGTAGTGTAGAAATTGGTCTTAACATAGGTATCAATAGTCTTAATATCCCAATAGTACAAATGATAACAATAATAACAGCCAGAACAATAATATCGAAAGCCTGCCAAAGTTAATGAGCTTTTCCGAGCTCAAACTCAACTTCAGATTTAACTTCCCAGAGTTTTAACGAAAAAAAAAAAAAAAACAATGAGCAGAAGAAAAAAGTTTCGGTAAACATGCACTACACAGATCAACAAGAAGTTCTTGTGTTTTTATTTTCCTCAAGTTCGTATCTATAAACTTTTTAAAAATTCTATTCTCCTTGTGTTTGCTTTCGTTCCTTTTCTTTCCCTTCGTTTTGTCTTCTGTTCCCTTATTATCAATCATTTGTTTGTTTTCTTCTTTTCTTTTCTTTTCATTCTTTTATATTACTTTCTTATTTCATCTACCTATCCTCTTTCATATCCCCCTTCGTCGTCCCTTGTTTTCCCTCCATTCTCCTTTCTTTCGCATCTTTACTCTCTCCTTCCCTCATTTCAGTTCCCCCTATCTCCTACCCTTCCTCCCTCCCTTCCCCATCTCTTCCTCCTCCCCTCCCTTCCCCATCTCTTCCTCCTCCACTCCCTCCCTCCCTCCCTTCTTAATTCATACCAACCTTTGTACATCCTTTCCTTCCTCCCTCTCTGTCCTCCCCTTCGCATTCCTGCCCTTCCTCCCTCCATCTCCCCCTTCCTCTCTTCCTGCCCTTCCATACTC
>NC_091563.1:4988448-4998448 GCF_042767895.1 Penaeus vannamei
AACAATAATAATACCAATAATACAATCCCACTTTTCAAAAAAAAGTAATGCGACCCAAACGATATAACCACACTTTCCATGAACCTCTCTGCATATCCGCAAGGCAATATTCACGTTTCCACAATCCTTTTGCGATTTTGGGATTCCTATGATAACTCTGGCACCCCCTCCTCCCCCCCCCCCCACCGCCTCGGTAGCCTAATTGGGTTCCTTTCACCAAAATCTGGGCGGAGAGGGTTATTTCGAAGGTGATAAATATATGGTTGGGTGTGGGATATTAAGTAAGTGGGCGGGTGAATGAGTGAAATTGGGGGTGAATGAGTATGTGAGTGAGTGAGTGAGTGAGTGATTGGATGGGTGAGTGGATGAGTGGGTGAGTAAGTGGGTGGATGGGTGGGTGGGTGGGTGGGTGGGGGGGTGGGTGAGTGAGTGAGTGAGTGAGTGAGTGAGTGAGTGAGAGTTTGTGAGTGAGTAAGTGGGTGGGTGGGTGGGTGGGTGGGTGGGTGGGTGGGTGGGTGGGTGGGTGGGGTGGGGTGAGTGAGTGAGGGAGGAGTGAGTGAGTAAGTGAGAGAGAGAGAGAGTGAGTGGACGGGTAGGTGTTTGAGTGAGTGGGTGGATGAGTGAAGAATGAAGGAAAGAACGAGAGGGCCAAATGAGTGAGGAGTGAGTAAGCGGTGGGTGGGTGGGTGGGTGGGTGGGTGGTGGTGGGTGGTGGGTGAGTGAGTGAGTGAGTGAGAGAGAGAGAGTGGACGGGTAGGTGTTTTGGTGAGTGGGTGGATGAGTGAAGAATGAAGGAATGAATGAGAGGCCGTGTGAGTGAGTGAGTGAGTGAGTGAGTGAGTGAGTGAGTGAGAGTGAGTGGACGGGTGGGTGTTTGGGTGAGTGGATGGGAAAGAGAAGAGTGAGTGAATGAATGAGAGGCCGTGTGAGCGAGTGAATGAGTGAGTGAGTGAGTGAATGAATGAGAGGGTGGGTGGGTGGATGACTAAGAGAACGAGCGCGTGAATGAGTGGGAAGTGTGAAAAAAATCAACAACAGGTACATCTTTGGCATTATCTCACCGATGCCATTGTATTCCCGACTATTGTTCAAGACAGGCAGGCAGGCACACAAACAGACACACAGACAGACAGAGACAGACACCGTCCCATGCACCGCCAGCAATACCGCCATTGTTTAGTCTTGAGCGTCTTCGTTGTCTCCGCACAGATCGCCCTGTCGCCGGCGTCGCCCCGCCGAGAGGCAGTCACGCTTCTCGTCGAGCGTTCTCGGCTCCGCGACACCCCTTCCCCCCCTCCTCCTTCTCCTTCTCCCTCCTCCTCCCACCTCCATCTCCTCCCACCTCCACCTCCTCTTCCTCCCACCTCCTCCCTCCTCCCTCCTCTCACCTCAATCACCTCCTCCCACCTCCACCTCCTCCTCCCTCCTCCTTCTTTCCCTACGCCTTTATCTCTTCTTTTTTTCTTTCTTCCGTTTTCCGTCCCCGAGGAATCTCTCTCACCAGCTCGCCCTTCTCCTTGGACTTCCCTTTTTCTTGTAGGGAGAGAGACCCTTTCCGGTCAATGATTCTCACAATGGCGCGCTAACTCGATCTCTCCCGCGCTCTTGTCCTCGACCTCGCTCTCACGCGAAGAAAAAAATAGGATCGCTAGTTTTGGAGAGAGAGAGAGAGAGAGAGAGAGAGAGAGAGAGAGAGAGAGAGAGAGAGGGAGGGAGGGAGGGAGGGAGGGAGGGAGGGAGGGAGGGGAGGGAGGAGGGAGGGGAGAGAGGGAGAGGGAGAGGGAGAGGGAGGGAGGGAGACGGAGAGGGAGAGGGAGAGGGACAAGGAGAGAGATGGAGAGAAAGAGAGAGAGAGAGAGCGCGAGGGAGAGAGAGAGAGAGAGAGAGAGAGAGAGAGAGAGAGAGAGAGAGAGAGAGAGAGAGGGAGAGGAGGAATAGGGAGAGAGGATGAGGGAAGAGGGAGAAAGTATAGAGAGGGTAAGAGGGAGGACGAGAGAGAGATATGGAGAGGGAGAGAGGGAGATAGGAAGAAAGGGTGAAAGAGAGGGAGAGGGGGAGGGAGGAGGAAGAGGAGGAGGAGAGAGAAGAAAGAAAACAAAAGAACGAAGATAGAAAACAAGAGAAGATATATAACATCAGAGAGAAGAGAGAAGAGAGATAACACAAGAGAGACGAGAGAGAGAAAAAAGGAGAATGGAGAAGAGAAGAGTAAAAATGGCTTCCACACCTTCCAAGAGCTCACCCAGACGAGGCCAACATGAACAACAATCCCCGCCCGCCCTCCTCCTCCTCCTCCTCCTCCTCCCCGCCAGCCTCCTTCAGCAGCAGCAGCCTGCGAGGGGCGGCGGGATGAGGGCACAAGTAGCCTCGCTTTCCCTCATTAATCATCATCACCACGATTAAGCATCATTTTTTTCCATCATCACCATCATCGTAATCACAGTAGCACCCCCCCCCTCCTCCCCCCCCATCTTTAGCCCTTACCTGTCCACGATCGGTTTCACATCAGGCGTCCATTAGCAGAGTTAATAGCTATTCTGTTAATGGTGGAGATCTCCCCACCACGACAGAGGGAGAGCGGGGTGTGGAGTCCTTTTCTCCCATCCGAATTTCAGTCTTCGTCTCCGCGTGTGTCTGTCTGTCTGTCTCAGCCACAGTCTATGTCTGTTTTTCTTGTCTCCCTCTCTCTGCCTCGTTTCTGTGTCTGGCTCTCCCTGTCTGTCTCCCTCTCTATCTCCGTCTTGTCTCTGTGTCTGGCTCTATCTGTCTGTCTCCCTCTCTACCTCTGTCTTGTCTCTGTGTCTGGCTCTCCCTGTCTGTCTCCCTCTCTACCTCGGTCTTGGCTCTGTGTCTGGCTCTCCCTGTCTGTCTCCCTCTCTATCTCTGTCTTGTCTCTGTGTCTGGCTCTCACTGTCTGTCTCCCTCTCTACCTCTGTCTTGTCTCTGTGTCTGGCTCTATCTGTCTGTCTCCCTCTCTACCTCTGTCTTGTCTCTGTGTCTGGCTCTCCCTGTCTGTCTCCCTCTCTACCTCGGTCTTGGCTCTGTGTCTGGCTCTCCCTGTCTGTCTCCCTCTCTATCTCTGTCTTGTCTCTGTGTCTGGCTCTCCCTGACTGTCTCCCTCTCTATCTCTGTCTTGTCACTGTGTCTGCCTCTCCCTGTCTGTCTCCCTCTCTATCTCTGTCTTGTCTCTGTGTCTGGCTCTCCCTGTCTGTCTCCCTCTCTATCTCTGTCTTGTCTCTGTGTCTGGCTCTCCCTGTCTGTCTCCCTCTCTATCTCTGTCTTGTCTCTGTGTCTGGCTCTCCCTGTCTGTCTCCCTCCCTATCTCTGTCTTGTCTCTGTGTCTGGCTCTCCCTGTCTGTCTCCCTCTCTATCTCTGTCTTGTCTCTGTGTCTTGCTGTCCCTGTCTGTCTCCCTCTCTATCTCTGTCTTGTCTCTGTGTCTGGCTCTCTCTGTCTGTCTCCCTCTCTACCTCGGTCTTGTCTCTGTGTCTGGCTCTCCCTGTCTGTCTCCCTTTCTATCTCTGTCTTGTCTCTGTGTCTGGCTCTCCCTGTCTGTCTCCCTCTCTAACTCTGTCTTGTCTCTGTGTCTTACTCTCCCTGTCTGTCTCCCTCTCTATCTCTGTCTTGTCTCTGTGTCTGGCTCTCTCTGTCTGTCTCCCTCTCTATCTCTGTCTTGTCTCTGTGTCTGGCTCTCACTGTCTGTCTCCCTCTCTACCTCTGTCTTGTCTCTGTGTCTGGCTCTCCCTGTCTGTCTCCCTCTCTATCTCTGTCTTGTCTCTGTGTCTGGCTCTCCCTGTCTGTCTCCCTCTCTATCTCTGTCTTGTCTCTGTGTCTGGCTCTCCCTGTCTGTCTCCCTCTCTATCTCTGTCTTGTCTCTGTGTCTTGCTGTCCCTGTCTGTCTCCCTCTCTACCTCGGTCTCATATCTGTGTCTGGCTCTCCCTGTCTGTCTCCCTTTCTATCTCTGTCTTGTCTCTGTGTCTGGCTCTCCCTGTCTGTCTCCCTCTCTACCTCTGTCTTGCCTCTGTGTCTTGCTCTCCCTGTCTGTCTCCCTCTCTATCTGTCTTGTCTCTGTGTCTGGCTCTCTCTGTCTGTCTCCCTCTCTATCTCTGTCTTGTCCCTGTGTCTGGCTCTATCTGTCTGTCTCCCTCTCTATCTCTGTCTTGTCTCTGTGTCTGGCTCTCCCTGTCTGTCTCCCTCTCTAACTCTGTCTTGTCTCTGTGTCTTGCTCTCCCTGTCTGTCTCCCTCTCTATCTGTGTCTTGCTCTCCCTGTCTGTCTCCCTCTCTATCTCTGTCTTGTCTCTGTGTCTGGCTCTCTCTGTCTGTCTCCCTCTCTATCTCTGTCTTGTCTCTGTGTCTGGCTCTCACTGTCTGTCTCCCTCTCTACCTCTGTCTTGTCTCTGTGTCTGGCTCTCCCTGTCTGTCTCCCTCTCTATCTCTGTCTTGTCTCTGTGTCTGGCTCTCCCTGTCTGTCTCCCTCTCTATATCTTTGTCTTGTCTCTGTGTCTGGCTCTCTCTGTCTGTCTCTCTCTCTACCTCTGTCTTGTCTCTGTGTCTGGCTCTCCCTGTCTGTCTCCCTCTCTATATCTTTGTCTTGTCTCTGTGTCTGGCTCTCCCTGTCTGTCTCCCTCTCTATCTCTGTCTTGTCTCTGTGTCTGGCTCTCTCTGTCTGTCTCCCTCTCTATCTCTGTCTTGTCTCTGTGTCTGGCTCTCCCTGTCTGTCTCCCTCTCTATCTCTGTCTTGTCTCTGTGTCTGGCTCTCCCTGACTGTCTCCCTCTCTATCTCTGTCTTGTCTCTGTGTCTGTCTCTCCGTCTGTCTCCCTCTCTACCTCTGTCTTGTCTTTGTGTCTGTCTCTCCGTCTGTCTCCCTCTCTATCTCTGTCTTGTCTCTGTGTCTGGCTCTCCCTGACTGTCTCCCTCTCTATCTCTGTCTTCTCTCTGTGACTATCTCTCCCTGTCTGTCTCCCTCTCTACCTCTGTCTTGTCTCTGTGTCTAGCTCTATCTTCCTGTCTCCCTCTCTTGTCTCTGTGTCTGTCTCCCATCCTCTCCCTCTCCCTCTTGCTAATTAGATATTAATGTCTCTCCCAGAATGCGTTTTCACTGTTAATATTCCACAACTGCAGCAACACCTGCTGACCGCAAATGTTCAAAATATTCCACGGTATCTCATTTCTTTTTCGGGTAATTACAGTGGTGTCGATCTCTCTCTCTCTCTCTCTCTCTCTCTCTCTCTCTCTCTCTCTCTCTCTCTCTCTCTCTCTCTCTCTTTCTCTCTCTCTCTCTTTCTCTCTCTTTCTCTCTCCCTCGTCCCTCCTTCCCTCCCTCCCTCCCTCTCTCCCTCTCTCCCTCTCTCCCTCCTCTCTCTCTCTCTCTCTCTCTCTCTCTCTCTCTCTCTCTCTCTCTCTCTCTCTCTCTCTCTCTCTCTCTCTCTCTCTCTCTCTGATACTGTGTGCTTAAAATCACGTACGTAATGTTCAGCAATAACTTTACTTTTGTATACATTAAACAAATGTGTGTGAATGTGTGTATATATGCGAGTGTGTATGTTTATATATATACGTGTGTGTGTGTGTGTGTGTGTGTGTGTGTGTGTGTGTGTGTGTGTGTGTGTGTGTGTGTGTGTGTGTGTGTGTGTGTGTGTGTGTGTGTGTGTGTTTTATCCCATCTGTGTACGTGCGACCCTCCTCACCTGGGTAAAACTGATGAAGGGTGGATATGAGGCGCGGGTAAGGGCGGTGGTGGCCGTGGTGGCGCGGGCGCGGGGGCACCAGCTGGGCATAGAGCACGCGGGAGGAGTGGGCGTGCGCCCCGTAACCCGTTCGCACCACCACCCACATCCGCCCACGTTCCAGGTTGGCTTGTGTCATGACGCCCATGTCGATCGCCTTCGGGCAAGGACGACGACTACGCAATCTCGTTGAACTTTCTTCAAAAGATTATTAATTTCTCGAAAAGACTCTTCAGCCTCCAGGAAGCGTTCATCAATCCAATGCTATCTTTTAAAAATACACACTGTCGGTTTATGCTGTTATCTTGGCACAACACTCAGGCACAAATTTCGAGTTCAATTGTACACTGTGCTGTATTCACCCGGGCACGTGACATGCACACGACCCTTGTCTCAATGTGTGCGTCCCATTTCACACTCGACAACCATCAAATCTCTCAAAACGAATCACTCAAACACTGCAAAAGTAAAGGGGTTAATTTATGCACATTAAATATCAAACGGGCATAAAAAAACACTGCTGTCAAGGCTTCGACACACAAAAACAAACATAAATATTAATGAAAGCGCCAATGCTACGTTCATTAGATAATTATCCGAATAAAGCTTGTACAAAAGAACAGTAATAACCACTGCGAAACCTCATCAAATCGTCTCCTTAATATGATTTTAATACCAATAAACACACAAATGTTTCAGCGCTGTTGATTGACATCGCATTAAATATATTCAGTTTTTTATCTTTCTATTTCTCTATGCCCGCATTCGTAAATAGGCGAGAGCTTCAAACGTTCGATGTAGCTTCATGTTCGAGGAGCAAAGATCCGTCAAGTTGGAAGTTCTTTTGCGCAACATCGGCAATGGCAAACCGCTTGGTTGATGAGCGCTGATGATTCCTTCAGCAAAAACCGCTTGGGTGTACCGCAGGGTAATGTTCCGGGACCGCTGAGCAGCCATTCCTTACTTACACTGTCAATCTTTATGACGGCCTTGTTGATAATAAAACTAATAGTTGTTTAAAACTGCGTAGCGAATCTTGGAGACCTCTTACGATTCTATGAATAGTTAAAATATCGGAACAAAGAAGGAATCTGAACAATGTAATCTTGAATATCATGAAGGTCCACTCACTTATTTTACAGGTTTAAGGTCACTTCCCCCTACCAAATATGTTTCTAACATTCTTACTTTCGCCTGACCAGCTATAAGCATATTTTCTCAAATGAACAAAATGTTATTCGCTGCGGAAGAACACGTTAATGCCCGAGGGAATAAACACACTCCGTAAAGGCAGTCTCCACTTGAGGAACTACTGAACAGCCGTGCTCTTAATCACAACTTCACAAAAATGACGCTCGCAAGTGTGTGCAATCGGGCCCTTGAATTGCATCCAAGATTTCCCTTCGTATTTTCGTTTCTAAAATCGCTGTGAACATCTTGTCAGTACATCGACTTTATCCCTTTCTTCTTTCTTTGTTCTGCCATCGTCCATTCGTTTCCCTGCGAGGACCTTTGTTACGTAACGACCCCTTCTGGAGATCTTTGCCATCGAGGTTGTCGGGGTCACGTCGCCGGCGCCAAGACAACGACCATATTCAACGACCAGCTCACATGGAATCGGGTCTGCCATACTGCTATTTCTTATAAAAAAATCTAAAGTTCAAGTGTACATGAGCCGTTCGGAATGTGTGTGGAAAGTAAAAAAAAAAAAAAAAAATGCGGTGCATATTTCTCTCTCTTCGAAACACACACACACACACACACACACACACACACACACACACACACACACACACACACACACACACACACACACACACACACACACACACACACACACACACACACAACGCGACGGCAACCACCACCGTTACACTCAAGTCCACACACGTTTCCGGTCGCCCCATTCCCACTATTCCGCGGCCGGCGTGAGTTGGTCCACTTCATTGACTCAATTATCAGTGATTATACGAGCGCCTCGGAGCTGACGCTGAGTCAGAAAAAACTACGAAGACTCTGTGCGACTTGACCGGGCGAAACGTAAGAAGCAGAAGAGGTAGTACAGGAGGCGAAGGCTGGAGGAAAACGGAGAGGGGAATAAATCAGGGAGTAAGGAGGGAGGAGAGGGGTGAGGGGGCCGTCGCGTCCAGTAAGAGGACGTCGGCACGCGACTTTCCCACGTCCACTTGAGGCAAATGTCACATCTGACATTGCTTCCTCCAGTTCCATTCCCTTTCTCTCCTTTACCCTCCTTTCTCGCCTTTTTCACCAGCCTTAAACCTCCTGAAATCATCCACTACACCGCTGAAATTCCTCCCACATTCTACGCAGCGATGCATTATAGGATAAAGATCGGAGACGAATTTCACGAAATAAAGTTCCAAAGTCGCACCATAATTCGCACTCCTTGCACGTCTTCCGGCACGTCACGCGGACACGTCTCGCCAGATCACCGTCATCTAACACTAGAATCATCGTCAGTTTCCGGATTTTCCCTCCTGACGACTTCCGGCGCGGCGCACCTCGGCGGCAGTCGGCTCCAGTTGGCACGTCCCAGACTGCAAGCGCATTCGCAGGTGTGGCGCAGGTGTTGTTGCAATTCCAAGGTTACGAGGTGGTAAGTGCGAAGGCAGATTTTGGTTAATTAGTTCGCATTTTAGTTGGTGTTGGCACTGCATGTATGTTCAAAGATAATGTTATTGCAACCGCTTTGCAAGTCGATGTCCCAATCACATGCGAATTTCTTTATTTAATCCATTCACTAGTTCACAGACGTTTATGCTCACATCTTCCGGTTACACATTCGCACGGACAGAGACTAATGCGCATACTACCAACACAATACACCGAGGTAAACGAACCGCTCGATGAACAATGCGTACCCGAAAACAGTTCACTTCACGTGAAGGAAGTAACAGTTTCTCTCGGAGGAGAATCTTCATACAGCACGTCTAATGTGTACACGCTGAGAAAATCATAATCACTGTACCAAACCACAGCACCAAGAATGGTTTACACAATATATGCATTTCCCTTTAAATTCACATCTCCCGACTCACGAATGTAATACCAGTGTACGTATGTTATCTGTTTCCTGAAGATCATTATATAATTTCCAAAACGTTCTTTTGCCTGGTCAACACGCCAGCGATCCGCAAAACGTTTTCTATGTCCACACTTCAGAATTCAAGAACAATTATGCATATAAGTAAGCATCATTCGCCTTTGCCATTTGTCTGGCGAGCCAAACAATCGCAAAAATCACTCCCATCGAACACTTCACAACGTTCACAAGATAATCCCAAAAGACGGAAAGACAGACCGACGTGTGTGCGTGCGCGAGGGTGGGTCGCTGTCAACGTACTGAACCATCCTACCCTCCCGTCTACCTGAGACACCGCTAACGTTACCTCGCTATCACGCCCCTCCCCTTCCCCCTCCCCCTCCGCTCACGGCCCCTCCCCGCCATCACCCCCACAGTCACTTTCATTAACATCCCTCCCATATCCTCTCGGGGCGTAACCTCTGCCCACCACCCGTCCAAAGTCACCCCGAATTCAGGACCTTCTCTCACCGAGGCCGATTCGCAGGACTTTTTTCCATGCGAATTCCACGTCCGAATCTCCATGGATACTTTCCCTGTGGTTCTGCTGCAATATTCTGGCACATCGACGCCATCTGATGAACCTAGCGTCCCTACTTCGCACGAGTCATCCATATAATACCTAAAATTAACACGCTCTTCTAAAATTACTACTTATGCACCTTGCAATGTTCAACCCCCCCAAAATATGCACGTGAAAGATTCTATTAAAATAAAAACAATTCTCTTGATGCCAATCGTGCCAGACGCACCTTCTCTCTCCCGGGCATTCCTACATACCTTTCTAAACGCCAACGATTATATTAAATTCCGCGATCCGCATACATTTTCTGTCCGTTTACATATTCCTGCGTACGTGTATTTTTTATCCGTGTGCACATATCACGTATAAATCCACGCCACTTTCTTATCCACTGCACAAATCTGTAAGACTATTCTTTTTTTCTAATTTCCTATTAAACTCCTTCATCACTTTCCCTCATGACTCTGATGTTCTAAGTCTTGAGAGATTAAATCAAATACAAAGAACTTGTAAATACTTATACCTAATAGGAAATATTCCATTCTCTCTCGCCAACAACCCCAATCCTTCATCCTTAACATCCCCCATCCCTCTCCACATCTTCATCCTCCTCTCCACCATCCTCATCCGTCCCCTTCCAACATCT
>NC_091563.1:5023448-5028448 GCF_042767895.1 Penaeus vannamei
TATATATATATATATATATATATATATATATATATACACATATATATGCATATATATATATATATATATATATATATAAATATATATGTATATATATATACATATATATGTATGTATATATCTATATCTCTATATATACATGTGTGTATGTGTCTACACACACACACACACACACACACACACACACACACACACACACACACACACACACACACACACACATATATATATATATATATATATATATGTATGTATGTATGTATGTATGTGTGTGTGTGTGTGGCTATATATATGTTTGTATGTGTGTATGCGTGTGTGTGTTTATGTGTGTGTGTCTGTGTGTTCGATCGTTTGTGTATATGTGCATATACGTATGCACTTGTTTTCTCCACCTATCTTTAAAAAAAACTATGTACCCAAGCACATATGAACAAGCGAGCGTACTTAAACACACAGTCGTTTACAAATTCCCTGATGTCTCTAAATCACCAAACATATTCATATTTTCCTTCCTTTTTAGATTGATTATTTTGTCATAAGTTCGATTCCATTGGATTATCGACGATGAACTTCCAATCTCTTTATCATTGTCAATAGCTCTTTCTGCCTTTAAGTCATCACGAGTTTATATATTTGCTTTTGGCTCAAGTCAGAATGGCGTGTGTAGACCATGTTGTAAGAACAGTCAACTCCTTGCTGCCATTGATATTTCCAGACTGTGCTGCTAGACTGTTCTTTAAAAACAGCTAGACATGAATGAGACGGCCGCATAAAAGGGCTAGACATAGAGTTAACTTTCAAAAATTTCCCGCTATATGAAACTAAAAAGCTATACACCTAGCGGGAAAATCGTTAGAATGGCAACAGTGAGTCAACTGTAATGGCCAAATCGTATGTAAATACCACAGATCCAGATACAAAAAAAACTAGTGTCCTACGCATAAAAAAATCACGGCTAGTCAAATGCAGTTACGAATCTAAAACGTCTAGTTTCGAATGCAGTAAAAATAATGATCAAGTTGCACCTGAATGTCACAGGTAGCCTACGTCTGGCAGAGGGTTAAAAAACTAGTGCACGGTGTGATAATGCAGTTACAGTTACATAATGCCCTTTGATGTCTAAAATGGATGATCTCAAATGCAGTCAAGCGTGATGACCAGAAAGTGACCCAGTAAATCGTGTTTATCTTGTTGTATGCTTGTATTTATTTTTCTTGTCTGCTTTATCTTTATATCTATGTATGCCTCTTTTATCTATGCTGCTTATTATTGTACCTTCTTTGTGTGCTTCTTATAATTGCTTTTCGATGTACGCTATTCATGTTTGATTTAAGTGTGATTAACATGATTGCTTTATTTATAAATTATCATAAAGCCTGCTTCATTTACGTATATCTATCATGTATGTCTTATTCATTAGTTTATGTATCTTCTAATTATGTATGTCTACTAGATCTAATTTATCTGTATGATATTATTTGAATTTTTTTATGTATGTTTATTAGGTGTGGTTTAGTGTTTAGTCGAGCGATTTTTATCATATTTGCTTTACGTATACATGTATATTAGATCTAGTTAGTTATGCAATTGTATTATACCTGCTTTATCTATGTCTGTTTAACAGGTTTGGCTTAGTCATGTGGTTTTAATGTATATGCTTAATCAATGTATGTTTATTAGGTTTAGTTTAGTTATGTAGTTTTGCTGCCTCTCCATGAAAGACAGATGAGCACAGCAATTAGAGGGAAGCATTCTACATGGCGACGAGTAACCAGCGGAGAGCCTCAAGGATCGGTGTTGGCGCCGATTATGTTTACCATTTCCGTCAATGATTTAGATTCAAACATATGATAATTATATCAGGTAGTTATCTGAATATGTTTGCAGACGACGCGAATATCTATCTATCTATCTATCTATATCTATATCTATATATATATATATGTATATATCAGACTGCTAAGTTTGCACTGCACTCGGAATTTCTTCTGAGCGCACTTTCTACTTCAAAGAACGCAAAAGGCATTGTAGATGCGTTCTTTTAATAAATTTTCTCTGGTTTCAAAGCGCAATTTATATTTTTATAATTAGAGGTGAGAGTTTTTGTTTTGAATTTGCAAGATAACTGCGAGAGAGCGAGGACCACCGATCGTTGTTATTCGGTATCTGAGGAGCGCATCCGAGACAGAAAATTATTTTCTTAGTGCAGTTTGCACAATAAAACATTCGTGTATATACGAGTATGTATGTTTGTGTTTACCATGAACTCCCATGTTAGATAAGCTAGGACGGTGCTTTCTTAATAACATGCCTTGATAACATGCCATTTGATATAATCCAGTTCTTTTGTACTATTATACTATTTTTATATATTGGCATCGTAGTTATTAATAGAATTGGCATTTACGTACCAAAACTAAAATCAAAAGGACCCGGACATCGAACCCGGATCCCCCATTAACAATTATGCTATTCTGGATAAATAACTTGCAAGGTGTGTCGTCTTTCTGTTGTTGTTCGTTATAATGAGTATAAGAACATGTTTAATTTGTATATCTTGAGCGTATATATATATATATACATATATATATATATATATATATATATATATATATATATATATATAATATATATATGTGTGTGTGTGTGTGTGTGTGTGTGCGTTTATTCATTTATATATGTCTGTGGGTGTGTGTGGTGTGGATTTTCGTCATAGATTCTTAATACTGTTTGATGGATTCATCTACTATGATGACGCATTACTATCATTGCAAGGGTGACTAAGATTATCTTTTACATGTCGATTACTTCCTATTTGATATGAAAAAATATAATCTATTAAATCTCAGCTCGCGATTTCAATGTTTTTCCCAAAGGCTACTTTCCTGTTGAATGAATATAAGATTTAAGTTCTACCTTTTTTTTAAGAGGATTTTTAATTTTAATTTTTTTTAACAATGTTAACAATAAGATAAGTTTATCCATTACTACAAGCTAGAAAGAAAGGAAAAAAAAAAGGACTGGGAAATCGAACCTCAGTCACCCCACCTCGAAGTCAGGTGTTTAACGGACAGCCATTTTGAATAACAGTAAGATTTGTATTTATGATAAATAAAATGCTAGATTGTTTTTGGTTTTGGTTTGCGGTGAATTTCTCATTGGGAAATGTTTAGTTTGTGTTTCTTTCGTGCGGATGTGTGCGTGTGCGTGTGTGTGGGGGGAGGGGGTAATGCGATGACAATACCAAGCTAATAGTTAAAGAATGAGAAAAAATAGCACAATGGAAAGAGAGAGACGAAGATGACAGATGGAAAGAGAAAGAAAGAAAAATGAATAAATAAACACGCTAAGAATAAAGATAATTTTGAAAAACGCATAAAGAGAAAAATACAGATACAAATCTAAGATCTTTATGTCTCTGCTTATCATTTATTATATTCGTTTAGGTCCACCATTGTCTACTGTTATTCAACCAAAAATGTACACACAAACATATATGTATATATATAACTAGATAGATAATTAGATAGATAGATATACATATATATACACGTTTTCAAAAGGGTCATGGAAAATGTTTAAGAAAAGGGAAGACATGCGTCGATTTCAGTGTTTATGGACTAAAACTCTCACTAACATGTTATCAACTGCCTGAACATGAGTCAACAAGGGTCATTAAGAAGGTAGCGACGCAAGACCGAAAAAGCGCCAGTTAGACCAACCTGTCAAAAACGAGGTCAGTACAGCCATCGAATTCATGGCGAAACTCGAGGGGCAGAATGACATAATTACTGATTAGGACAAGTTTATGGAGAGAGAGAGCCGCAAAGAAATAAACCCTCTCCAAGTGGATAACTCGTTTTAAGAATGGATGGGACGTTGGGGAAGTCGGCGCTCGCTGAGGTGGGCCATCCACGTCAGTTTGCAAAGGAAAAATCACTGGTGTTCTTGCCCTAATTGAAGAGGCTCGGCGATTAACAAAAGAAGCAATAGCCAGCACACGTAACTCCTCGGTTGGTTCAGATTTTAACATTCTGAGAGAAGAATAGATTGTTAATGAATTATTGACATTATAACGTTTCGTTGCAAATATGTATATGTTAAGTAATTATGATAAGTAACGGCGAACAGGAATGTCACCGTTATATTGACCGGTAATGAAAAGAATGGGACTAGAAGGCCGAAACACCATCAACATTAAGGGGAATATTGGAAACTTTAGTGACCTTTTCCAGATGACTTTTCACACCTTAATACACACAGTCGTGAACACACATTCTATAAATACATGCCTTATCCACCGGTTTTGCGTCCACTAAACGCACTACGAAAACAAAGTGCGAAGGGCACTCCGATGAACAGTTATCGGACTACGGTAGTATGCAAATAAATATGGCACTTATATTTCGCGGAAGATCTACATTCTGCTGCGATGCTGTCTCAAGATATCAGCCGCTGGTGCAGAATCATTTCCCCGAGCTAACAACGGAGAGACGAATAAGCCTGTGTAGTGCTTTGTTCTACCTTCTGCAATCTATCATATTTGTAAAGATTAATATTTTGGGCATTACTTCCACTGTGCACGCATTTTGCACGCACCATCTCCCCAGAACGTAGAGTCCGTAGCGGCCACAGACACTACGTTATTCGTACTTTTTCACCAGAAAAGGTAACGCTATACGGAGTTTCTGCGGCGCGCTCGTGAAGGCAGTGTTGGTAAACTATTGGATCGTTCCTTTGCGGCCGGTGTGCGATGAAGGGGCCAATCTTGTCTCGTTTCCCAGTCTCGCAGCAAGGAGCCAGCAGAATAGTTTCCGTTGTTTAATGCCATTCTCTCCGCTGTATAAACACACCGGCAGATTGACGACGACGGGACCCGGACCAACCAATCGCAATTCTCGCCGATAAGCTGGGATATTCAGCTCCGGCATTGATTTCAACCGGAGATCCAAGTGGCGTCTTCTTGTGATATTATCGAGCAGATGGTAGGATATTATCTC
>NC_091563.1:5035948-5040948 GCF_042767895.1 Penaeus vannamei
AAGAGAAACTAAAAATGAAGAAGTGAATAGATATATAAAATAATTAGAGATATTCACATTAATAAAAATGGATAAATTTTCTTTTTCTTTCTTTCTTTATCTATCTCTGTGTTCCTTTCTCTTTCTCATTTCTTTTTCTCTCTCTCCCTTTCTTTCTTTCTCTCTGTCTCTGTCTGTCTGTCTGTCTGTCTGTCTGTCTATCTGTCTGTCTCTCTCTCTCTCTCTCTCTCTCATCTAGAAGAAATAAAAAAAAACATACACGCGTCAGTAGTATACTGCAGTGAACGAGGAGGTCTATCGATCTAACAGACATCGGTAAAACACAGAAGGGAATCATAATGCATTAGAGAAGACACTGTATCGACTACATGTAAAGTTTTCATGATGCTCTAGGGGGTCAATAGCACTATAAAAAGAAAGAAAGGAAAAAGGTATATGTAAGAGATTGAAACGAGAAAGCATACCTGTTAAGGGACAAGAAAATTTATTGCTCTCTGTTGTCAATAGATCGCAACAGAAGCCAGGGATAAAATTCAGAGACTACAGAGCCAGGAACTACATAGATTATAGAGAATATAGAAGCGAGGAATAACACAGAAATCAGAAAGGAATGGAATACTGGCATTGCAATGCTAGGTATGAAATACAGGTCATACAAAACCAGGGATGAAATACAGAGAATACAGAGATAGGAGAAGCATACATACAGAGTTTATCGAGCCAGGAATAATAAGATACAAGACCAATAATGAACACAAATATCGCAAAATCAGGAAAAAACGAAAATAATACAGGTCTGGGATTAACACAGATATTACAGTGCCACGAACAAAATCCGGACTGTCGAGGTAGAAATAAAATACAGAGAATACAAAGCTAAGAATAAAATATCTAAGAATGAAAGCTCTGCAAAGGTAAAATCAATAAAGGAACGTTCTCATTTTCTAAAAATTTCCAAGATAGTGATATACCGTTGGAGTGGAAAACAGAAGCTCTCGGTTAATTTGATAAAGGGAAACGACAACTGTCGAGGTAGATGTAAAATACAGAGAATACAAAACTAAGAAAACAATATCTAAGAATGAAAGATCTGCAAAGGTAAAACCAATAAAGGAACGTTGTCATTTTCTAAAAATTTCCAAGATAGTGATATACCGTAGGAGTGGAAAACAGAAGCTCTCGGTTAATTTGATAAAGGGAAACGACAACTGTCGAGGTAGATGTAAAATACAGAGAATACAAAACTAAGAAAACAATATCTAAGAATGAAAGATCTGCAAAGGTAAAATCAATAAAGGAACGTTGTCATTTTCTAAAAATTTCCAAGATTGTGATATACCGTAGGAGTGGAAAACAGAAGCTCTCGGTTAATTTGATAAAGGGAAACGACAGAAGACTTACTCTGTGTCTTTAATTTCCCGTGGAAGAGCAAACGAAAGATATTAGAAACAAACGCTCCAAGCGAGGAAGTCTCAGCCACTGTGTGTGTGTGTGTGTGTGTGTGTGAGTGTGTTTGTGTGTGTGTGTGTGTGTGTGTGTGTGTGTGTGTGCGTGCGTGCGTGCGTGCGTGCGTGCGTGCGTGCGTGCGTGCGTGCGTGCGTGTGTGTGTGTGTGCGTGCGTGCGTGCGTGTGTGTGTGTGTGTTTGTGTGTGTGTGTGTGTGTGTGTGTGTGTGTGTGTGTGTGTGTGCGTGCGTGCGTGCGTGCGTGCGTGCGTGTGTGTGCGTGTATGTGTTTGTTTGTGTGTGTGTGTGTGTGTGTGTGTGTGTGTGTGTGTGTGTGTGTGTGTGTGTGTGTGTGTGTGTGTGTGTGTGTGTGTGTGTGTGTGCGTGCGTGCGTGTGTGCGTACATTCACTAAATAAATGTGTAAGGTCAATTACTTACAGTGAGTGACGAAGCACCGACATTTTGATGTGTAAAGAAATACTAGGGAAGAAAAACTAATACAAGTAATTAATAATAATAATGATGATCAATCCACGACAGCAAAATTATATGTATTGATAACAGATAGAGAAAGGTGGATAAAACAAATACGTATACATAATTAAACGAGGAAATGAGCAATGGCAAAGATAAATAGGACAATATAATAAAGATAAACGGATAAATAATGATACAGAAAAAGAAAAAAACGAAAAATATTACCTTACCTAAATATCTAGAACAAAATACAATAAAAAAAAATCTATATAAATCTCCCAAGACAATTATCCAACAGTGTCTCCTGACCCTCTTAATATATATCCTACGACGTAAAGGAATTGTGAAAACAAATAAACAAAATTCCTTTCGTGATATGGGAACCGAGGAAGCCTGAGTGAACGACGAAAAGAAATGTGTTTTATTCATAGGGAAAACTTCCATCCCGGCGAACTCGGAGGGTCAAAGGTCATGAGGTCAAATGGAAACTCGCTGTGTGTGTATATCTGTAACCAAACCGTCCGTCTGTCTATACTGCCGAGGCTGTGTTCGTGTATTTTTGTTTGTAATGAAATGTTTATGTGATATTGCCTCCCACTGTATTTGTCTGTTTGCGTATCTATTTCTCTCTCTCTCTGTCTATCTCTTTCTCTATCTATTTCTCCCTTCTTTCCGCAATCTCTCTCTCTCTCTCTCTCCTCTTTTTTCTCTCTGTCCGTATCTCTCTCTCTCTCTCTCTGTCTCCCTCTTTCTTTCTCTCCCTCTCTCTCTCTTTGACTTTCTGTCTCTCTCTCCTCTCTCTCTTTCCACTTTTTTCACCCTACCTCTCTCTCTTTCTTATTTTTTCCCCTTAAACTCTTCGACTGTCTATCTCTCTCACTATATGGATGTTTTTTTTCAATTCAGAAATTTATATACGGGCAAACTTTCGTTTCCATAATAAAATAAAAATCACCATGGCTTTCTCTTACAGTGACCCTGACGTTATCTGTAATCTATATTTACTTGATAACATTAGCATTTATTATTAGAATTTATTGAAAATATTCAGCTGAATTCATATTATGCTATACTTTATTTGCATCACATGTATGGATGATTATAGATGTATATATATATATATATATATATATATATATATATATATATATATATATATATATACATATATATATATATATATATATACATACATATATATATATATATATATATATATATATATATATATATATATATATGTCTGTATATAACTGTTTATTACCTCCGCCTAGGAAATTATGATTACGGACGTCACCAGTGTACTTAGGAAAGAGGTGACTTTAATGTAATTCTTCGTGTAAATATCTTTACTGCATCAGTGACTCTATTGCCTTGGCGGAGGTATGCGCCCTCTGAACGCTTCTAGTTATGCAATGATAAATACTTGAGAATCCGTGGGAATAACGAGCTTGTGAACAACCTGGACTTGGCTTCTGCTGAACAAGAAATAAACCAACGACATCAAGATAAAAACTGACAGTGTACCGCTGGCTGCTTGCGATTCGGTAACATTCTCGTAACACATTTAAACCGTATGTCCATGTTTTTTTCTTTGTAATGTCTGTAAACTACGGACACGGTACTTGGTGTCATAGGGGACGCTGGGCCGAAAATAAAGGAGAAAATCAAAACCTCTGTTCAAATATTTACGAAACATAACAACATAAAGCTCTTTACCAAACCGCCGAATCGGAATCTATTTAAGAGGCTTATCTACCCTGCACCATAATACTCATTTTTTTGTAATCCAGTCTAAAATTACCTTCTGTCTGTTCCATAGTCTCATGAACGCTGTCCATGTACAAGCGCCTGGTAATTTGGTTGTTTAGTCCGTAAGTGTGGGCTATGTGTCTTTCCATGCATTCATTACGCTCTTCGCTGCATGATCTTTTGGTGGTCGTCGAATAACATGACCTGGAAATCCGCTCGGTAAAACGGTGTGCAAGGTGAAGTTTTAAAAGGGAGAATGCAACCAAAAAATGAGAAAAATTGAAATATCTGAAAATCAAATTCAGTGACATGTCAATTCCGAAATGAAACATAATAGAAAAGTGATGATAATGATTAAAAAAAGTGAAAATGTCGCATTCTAGCAAGACAAAAATATCGCGACAGAAAATATCAATTTCCACGAGCTTTATTGTCGTACAAAAGAAATAGAATTGTGCACAATAGTTTTAAATATTTCATCTCAACTAATGGTGGTGCAAAACATCAAAAAACGCCTTTTTTTGAGACCATCGTAAAATAACTGAATACTACCATCCTGCCCCTAAAAGTAATGATTCTTGTTCTAAAATATATTTTGAAATCCTAACAACTGATTTTGCTGTTTGTTCATTTACAGCTGGAAATCTACAGGCGCGAGAAATATCAATAACCTAGAATCCTTATGTAAAGGCAAAGGAAAAAATATATATGTTATAGCCAAATATCTACAGACAATATATCAGAATCAAAAAAAAAAAAACGGAAAAAAGGTAAAAAATATAGGTTATAACTAAAAATCAGACAATATATCAGAATGTAAAATAAAAAACGAAAAAAAAACGGAAAAAAGGAAAAAAATATGTTATAACTAAAAATCAGACAATATATCAGAATCTAAAAAAAACGAAAAAAAAACGGAAAAAGGAAAAAAATATAGGTTATAACTAAAAATCTACAGATAAGTAGAGAAAAAACAAAAGACCTTACTAAGGCCACAATAATGTTTTTTTTTTTTTTTTTTTTTTTTTTTTTTAATAGCGTCTGGTGATACATGTATATATATATATATATATATATATATATATATATATATATATATATATATATATATATATATATATACATATATATATATAAACATATAGATACATGTATAGAGATGATAGATAGATAGACAGATAGATTCAGACATAGACAGTTGGCTAGATAGACGGATACAGAAAAACGGATAGATAAAAAGACAAAAATGTCGACAGATGGACAGAAAGATAAACATACACAGTAGATAAAGCCAACCTTCACAAAGCTGTTTTATTAAAATATGACA
>NC_091563.1:5048448-5078448 GCF_042767895.1 Penaeus vannamei
CGCCCACTGGTCAGGCTGCCCGCATACCCGGTCCTTTCCCATTAATTCTGGCCAGCAAGGTTACACCGCCTTTGCACCGTTCACCTCCATCTACAGAAGCTGGACCGCCTTCGTCCCAGTGCCCGCCCCTCCATCTGGTCGACTGTCATCACACTCGCCACGCCCCCTCACTCCTTCGAGCCCCTCGCCGCACCGTCTACTACGCATCCTAATCTCAGATCTCGCGACCCGCACGATCTCCCATTCGTCTTGCTAATCTCCTTCCAACGCGCTATGACATCCTACCCCTTTCCCTGGGTCACCTCGCCTCTTCCGTCTTCCGGTCGTCATCGTCTGCCACTGTGTTGCTCTGCCCTTCGGCCTTCCATCATTCTGTCGCTCCTTGCTCCGTCCCACAAGCATCCGCCCGGTTTTGCACTCTGCCTTTGCATTTATTTACACTTATTCCTTCCCTTTTCACGGCTCCATAGCTTCATTTGGAGTTTTTTTTTCTCCTTCCCCTTTTCTCTCTTTAAGCTTTGCTACCCTCGTCTCTTGTCGTCTCTCACTCATATTCTCATACCCTTCTCCCTCTCCTCCTCCTCCTCCTCCTCTCCTCCCACTCTTTATCTCTCTCCCACAGAAATACTATTTCGAGGATAAAGAGGGGGGGGGGTATACACAAGAAGGACGGAAATCAGAAGTTGTGCCTGAGGGCAAGGTCTCATACCGCAAATTTTTCTTTCCTTTATACTGTGCATTCTTTTTATTGGTTGGTAATTACTGCTATCAAACAGACAACAGGAGAGCAATTAACATTTGACGAAGCATTTTTTGAATTATATACAAATAGATAAAAAAACACTTGAATATTGAGATGAAAACGATTTTTTGTTCAGTTTGTAAAAATTCGGGAATGTAGCTCGCTCGTGCTGAATTGGTGCAACTTTTAAAGGCGAGACAAATACAGCATGTAAAATTAGACACAGTTCCCATTACTATTTCGAGTTAGAGCAAGGTCAGTGTGAATGTATCGAAAGAGAAACAAACAAAATAAACCAGCGTAAGATTTTCCATGTTTTAGACATACTATTGGAAATTGTATCGTTTTACTACACTTTCTCATCCTCTGTCTTCTTCTCCCTCGGGTCCTCTTAAATTATCTCCTATTTGCTCCTCTTTGTCTGCCTTATTTTCTTCCCAATTCAGCGCTACCTCCTCCTCGTATCCCTCCTAAGACTTCGCTCTCTTCTCCTCCCTTTAATTTACGTTCTCTTCTTTCTTCTTCTTCTTCCTCTTCTTCCTCTTCGTCGTCCTCTTCCTCCTCCATCATCATCTTCATCTTCTTACTACCTCTTCTTCCTTTCCTTTGATCTTTTAGGGCAACAATTTCGTAACAATTTCGAACGATTGTTAACAAAGAAAAAACAAATATAAATATGTCAACGACTGGAGTTTGAGCTTAAACATTTATGATTAGAGAAGGATGTTGACAATAGTTGGTACACATCGTCAGTATGTTGGCTGATGGAGCAAATAAACTCGATCATTTTGTGCTCGCTCTCACTCATTCTGTGTTCGCTCTCCCTCTCTCCATCTCTCCTTTCTCCCTCCCTCATTTTCTCTTACTCACTCACTCACTCACTCACTCTCTCACTCACTCTCTCACTCACTCTCTCCCTCCCTCTCCCTCCCTCCCCCTCCTCTTCCTCTCCCTCTCCCTCCCCCATGGCACCCCCCCTCCCCATAGGACCCCGCGCGGCTCAAGGGTGTTCCTCTTGACTGGCGTGTGCTAAGCAGGTCTTGTATGTCCGCCTCGACTTGCTAATGCATGGGAGTTGTAGAAGGTGGTTGGTATGTGCGTGCGCGAGCGGGTGTGCGGGTTTGTTTGTTTTTGTTTGTTGGCGAGTGAGGGTGTGCGCAGGTGTGTCTTTCTCGGTTTATTGATGTGCGTTGAGATTTGTTGGATGACTGTGCAGATAGATTAATATATCTGTGTATGTGTGCGTGTGTTTGTTTGTTTGACTGTATGTGTGTGTGTGTGTGTGTGTGTGTGTGTGTGTGTGTGTGTGTGTGTGTGTGTGTGTGTGTGTGTGTGTGTGTGTGTGTGTGTGTGTGTGTTTACCGTGTGTGTCTGTGTGTACCGTGTGTGTTTGTCTGCCTGCGTGTGTGCGTGCCCGCGTGTGTGCCTGTGTACGTGTATATGCCTGCAAACCAGTATAAGAGCGCCTGTACGTGTATGAGCGGTCTCCTGCGCATTGCATTCAATATTTCACTCGTAAATTCGATTAACCAAACCAGCGCCTCCCCTCGTGTAATAGATCAGGATTAGAGTTAGGCCTACGGGTCCCATTTCGGCGTTTGGAAAGCATCCCCCCAACACGGCCTAATCCCAGCTAGGCCCCATGAAATACAGGTAAGTGGGCGTGTTGATTAAGCCGGCCAGGTGTGGGCGTTGAACAGGGTGAGCGAATGCGGGCTCACGGGAGGGGCTTGGAGGGGGAGGGGGAGAGGGGATGAGGCCGTGACGTAATGTTTGAATCTACGTCTGACTTTGATGTTTTTGTTTTTATTATTGCCTCGGGGATATGGCGTAAGGCCGTGACTGCGTGTTGAGGCCGCGAACCGCTACGTTAATATTGATCTTTGTGTGATGAGTAATAAACAGCTTGTCCCAACGGTGCGGTGCCCTGAATCGTGCTTTGCATTGCTTTCAGGCTGTATGGCATCTCATTTTCTCTTTCGTTTTCTGTTGTTATTTCTTTTTCTCTCTTTCTCTCGCTTTCTTTATTTCTCTTTTTTTATCTGTTTTTCTTTCTCGTTCTCTTCTCTCTTGTCTTACTCGTTCATCTCCCCCTCTCTTTCTCTCTCTCTCTCTCTTTCTCTCTCTTTCTCTTCTCGTTCTTATTTTTTTTCTCTTCCGTTCTCTTCTCATTTCTCTTGTCTTGTTTTTTTTTTTTTTTTTTTTTTTATTATGTTCCTTTCTCTTCTCTCCTCTCTCCCTCTTCCCCCTTCTCTTTCTTCGCCTCCTCCTCCCCTTCCTCCTTTCCTCTGAATCATCTCTCATTGTCCTTTCACCTTCTTCCCCTCTCCCATTCCCCTCTTCCCTTAATTTTTTCCCCTTGCCTTCACCTTTTTCCTCTCCTATCCCTTCCCCTCCCCTCTCCTACCTTTCCTTCCCCTCCTTTTCCCTCTCCTACCTTTCCTCCCCCTCCCCTCCCCTCCCCTCCCCTCCTCTCTCCTACCTTTCCTTCCCCTCCCTTTCCCTTCCCTCTCTTCCTGTATCCTCCCCACCCCACCCCTCTCCTACCTTTCCTTCCCCTCCCCTCCCCTCTCCTACCTTTCCTCCCCCTCCCCTCCCCTCTCCTACCTTCCCCTCCCCTCCCCTCCCCTCTCCTACCTTTCCTTCCCCTCCCTTTCCCTTCCCTCTCTTCCTGTATCCTCCCCTCCCCCCCCCTCCCCTCCCCTCCCCTTTCTTCCCTTCCCTTCCCTTCCCTTACCTTTCCCTCCCCTCCCCTCCCCTCCCCTCCCCTTTCTTCCCTTCCCTTCCCTTCCCTTACCTTTCCCTCCCCTCCCATTCTAACCCTTCACCCTCTTATCTGTTACACTTCTCTGTTGTCTGTAGTCTTATTATCCCTCCCAGTCCCCAACAGACGGCAGCGCATAGTAGACCACTTTATCCTTGAATGGAGCACTTTATTACTTTGTATTGCGCAACAGAGAAAAGGATTTCAGACCCGGGCAAGTGAATGGAGTGTTGATTAGTAAACTGAATGTGTTGCATTTTTCATGTTGCATCTTCCATGTCTTGGGCAAAGGATGGCGGGAGTGTAATTTGTGTTTTTTTTTTTTTTTTTACTATTCCCTCTCTTTCTAGCCATTCATATGGATTTCCGATCATCTCATTTGTTTTTCTTCTCCTCTCCTATCCTCTCTCTTTTTTTGTATCCGTTCTCTCCTTCCGTTTCTATTCTCTCTTAGGCCGTTCTATCCCATCCCCTTGCCATAAACTCTCCCCTTTACAGTCTCTCTTTTATTTATGCCCATTATATTTCTCTTCTCCTTCCTCCCTTCCACCCTCCCTCCCACCCTCTCTCTCTAGCTCCCTCTCTCCTCTTCCCTCTCTCCTCTTCCCTCTCTCCTCTTCCCTCTCTCCTCTTCCCTCTCTCCTCTTCCCTCTCTCCTCTTCCCTCTCTCCCCCTCCCTCTCTCCTCTTCCCTCTCTCCCCCTCCCTCTCCCGTCCTTCACCCCCTGCTCCCTCCCTCCGAACCCCGCCCCCCCCCACATACAACATATTTCCATTAAGCTGGGATTATGTTGCTAATTGCTCCCCCGGACTATATATGCTTTATCACATTATAAACTCGACCCGCCGTAAACAGGGGCGTCACACGAACCGGCAGGAGAGGGGGTGGGGGTGGGGGTGGGGGGTGCTGGGTAGGCCTTTGATGAGGGCGTGCGGTGGCGTTGCAGGGGCGCCGGGCTCGTTGTTGAGTGCAGGATAGGGTTGGTCGTGGTTGTGGTCGTCATTGTGATTGTCTTAGTTGTTGTGGTTGTAATTGTGTTAGTGGTTGTGGTCGTCTTCTGGTCGTGGTTGCGTCGGTTTTAGCTGTTGTGATTGTGATTGTGTTAGTGGTTGTGGTCGTGATTGTGATTGTGTTAGTGGTCGAGGCTGTGGTGGTACTTATTTGTAGCTCAGGTCGTGATGACACGCGAGAGGGGGTGGGGGTGTTATGTTGGCTGCACTTTGGATGATTATGATGATTTGCTGTGCTTTTATAGTTGTAGTAATGGTCGTTGTAGTAGCTGCCTTTATAGGATGGTTGTAATGATGACGGTAGTAGTAGCAGGTCTTGGTGGCTTATACTCGAGGGTAGTTGAGAGTAGTTATGATAACAGAATCGGCAGGGGTTTCATTTTTAGCTGACTGTGGTCCTCATTCTGGGGGTAGTCTCCGATGCGAAATTGCAGTCGATGGAGAGAGAGAGAGAGAGTGAGGTCCTGTCGCCCGAGAAGAGGTCGAATTTGCCAATTTCACTGATGGGATGTTGACATTTTCTAATTGATATAAACGCGCCCATTTGCCGACGCCAGAAGTGCAATAGAAACACTTACACAGTTACGACGATGACAGCCATTTAGGAATTAACGGCCGCAGCGATTAGAAGCGTCACCGGGAAGGAGGCGATGGTGTCGATGGTGTCGATGGTGTCGTTAGAGGATTCGGGTGCCGGCAGGAGGCGGTGATCCTGGCAGGCGGTGCGCGGAGGCCCTTATCGCGGCCTTGTCCTTCGCCGTGTCGCCATTAACGGATTTTCTGTCGCGGGGAAGGGGGCGGGGGAGGGAGGGGGACGGAGGGGGCGCTGTTGTCTCGGCGGTTGCAGGTCGGTTTTTGACCTCTGTCGGTGATTTTTTTTTGTTTGTTTGTTTGTTTGTTCTTGTTTTTAGTTTTCTACGTTGGCTGCTTATTTTCGTCTTAATTGCCAGTTCTTGTTTCGTAAACTCTCACCCTTTTGTATTCATTGCCTTCTCCCTATCATTATTCTAACACTTTTTATCAATTGTTCCCCCTCCCTTTCGTTCACCTCTTCTCAATTTTCCCATTCTTCCCCTTCTTTCGCCTTATCTCCCTCTTTCCCCTCGTCTCCCTCTCTCCTCTTCCCCTTCCTCTCTAATTCTCTTCTACTTCTCTCTCTGCGGGGGAGGAAGAGTGAGGGAGAGAGAAGGGGATGGGGAAGGAAAACGAGGGAAAGTGAAAAGGGGAAGAGTGAGGGAAAGAGAGAAGGGGCGGGCATAGTGAGAGAGAGAGGGTAAAAGGGTATAGGAAGTGGATCAAGAAAGCAGGTGGAAGGAGGATTGCGATGAAGATGCCAACTAGATGGCCTGGGAGGTTTCACTTCCGGGAAACGTAACCTGTTAGGTCGAAGGTGGAGGTCATGCAGTGAGTGTGGGGGCGGGGGGGAGGGGTGAGGGCGAGAGGCCGTGGGCGTGCATGAGACACTGATTTGTGGACGGCGGGGGTTCCCAGGGCGTGTTGGCGGCGTCGAATGGGGTTTGCAGGGAGGTTTTGCGGCGGCTTCGTGGGGTGAAGGTATCTCTTGTGTCCCATGAGGGCGGAGGACGCTGGCAGGTTATCGAGAAGTAGCCGGGGGACGTTGGCAGGAGAAGCAGCCTCTCTCTTCGTCCTCCTGGCTGTTGGTATAGGATTATTCTCCGACTACGGCACAGCGGCAGGAGGGAGAGGGGGGGAGGGGTCAGTACAGGCGGATTGTAATTGTGACATCGTTATGTTCGTTCCATTTGCGACGTCAGCCCACGCACGCCCACGCCCTCATGCTCTGTCGCCACGCCCCTTTAATGTTCCTCTTGGCTGTAATGGCGAAACTGTGTCTAAATGGCCGTCTTGAGACACGAAGGGAAGGCGCCGTCTTCGCCTGCGTGTTATGCCGGCTCCTCGCCCAGCGCCTCGCCTTGTTCCCGTCATTTATGGCGTCGGGCTGAGGGCGAGGGAGATGTTCCATGTACGAGGCACTTGTCCCATCTCTCTCTCTCTCTCTCTCTCTCTCTCTCTCTCTCTCTTTCTCTCTCTCTCTCTCTCTCTCTCTCTCTCTCTCTCTCTCTCTCTCTCTCTCTCTCTCTCTCTCTCTCTCTCTCTCTCTCTCTCTCTCTCTCCCTTTCCCTCCCTTTCCCTCTCTCTCTCTCTCTCCTTCCCTCTCCCTCCCTTTCCCTCCCTCTCTCTCTCTCTCCTTCCCTCTCCCTCCCTTTCTCTCTCTCTCTCCTTCCCTCTCACTCTCTCTCTCTCTCTCCCCTCTCCCTCTCTCTCTCTCTCCCCTCTCCCTCTCTCTCTCTCTCCCCTCTCCTCTCTCTCTCCCTCCCTTCCTGCGCTTCTCTCTCCTTTCTCCTTCCTTCCCTCTCCTTCCCTTTCCCCCCTCCCTCCCCCGTGGCCTCAACGTTCTTCGCATTGCACTTTCGCTCCTTGTCTCCCTCGCCGTACAATGTTGCAATTCGCGTTGACGTTGATAGCGCCAGTTGCAGAGCCATTCTTCATGCGGGGCCGACCGTGCCGATGGTGGCGACGCCATTCACCGTGGCCTTTGTATATTCCCATTTTTGTCTCTTTTGCTTTCGTCCTTTATTTTTTATAATTTTCCTTTTTTTTTGAACTGTCGTTTTCGTTTTGCTTTCGTCTTTTCCTTATCATTTCCCCTTTTTTTGAACTGTCGTTTTCGTGATGGTTGTTATTATCGTTTCCGCTTTCGTTCGCTTCCCGAGGGACGTCGAGAAATTGGTCGAGGCTCTTGCGCTCAGGCTCGACTCCGTGGGTCTCTGGTCTTCTCTCGCCCTCTGGTGCTTTTCTCTCTCATTCTCATTTTCTTGTCCTTCCTCCCTTGTCTGCCTGCTACTGCTGCTTGGCGTTCTCCGTTACCGCATCATTATTTACCTTCCTTCCTCTTCTTTCCTCCTCCACCTCTTCTTCCTCCTCTGCCTTATCATTTTCTTCGTCTTCCTCTTCCTTATCTTCTTCCTCTTCCTTCTCTTCTTCCTCCTCCTCCTCTAATCTCTCCTCCTCCTCCTCCTCTTCCTTCCCCTCTTATTCCTCCTCCCTCTCCTCCTCTCCCCCCTCTTATCCCTCCTCCTCTTCTCCCTCTTATTCCTCCTGCTACTTCCCCTCTTATTCCTCCTTCTCCTCCTCTCCCTCTTCCTTTTCGTTATCGTCATCCTCTTCTTCTTCTTCCAGCCGCTCATTCCTTTTTGCTCCTTCCCCCTCCTTCCCCTCTTATTCCTCCTCTCTTTCCCCCTTTCCCTCCTCCTTCATCCTCATCCTTTGCCTCTTCTCCTTACCGGTACCAGCTTCTCCGTCGTTTATTTCCGAATATTTCCTCTTAATTTACGTTGTGTACACAACCCACCTTCAACCCCCTCCACCCTCTCCCTCCCCCTCCCCTCCCCTCCTCTCGCCCATGATTTCTGGCTTATAAGCGCCCATAACAAGCTAACGACGCCCTATGTACGCCCATTCACAAGGCTTTGTAAACACACCTCGCCTCCACATCCAACTTCAAGCCCCCCCTACTCCCCGCCCACCCCCACCCCCACCCCCACGCCCACTCTTCCTCTCAAAGCATCGGAAACCGGCGGCTTCTTCCTCCCATTGTGGTTTAGAGGCTTCACGGCCCCTCTGCTCCGCTCTTCCGTTGGCCTCGCGAACCCTTTCTCTTTCTCAGCTTCTCCTGCCATGTTTCTCTCTCTCTGTCTCTCAATCTCTCAATCTTTCTATCTTTCTATCTTTCTCTCGCTCTCTCTCTCTCTATCTATCTATCTATCTATCTCTCGCTATCGCTCTCTCGTTCTCTCTCTGTTTCTCTTTCTCTCTCTGTTTCTCTTTCTCTCTCTGTTTCTCTCTCTCTCTTTCTCCTTCCCTCCTTCCTTCCTTCCTTCCTTCCTTCCTTCCTTCCTTCCTTCCTTCCTTCCTTCCTTCCTTCCTTCCTTCCTTTCCTCCTTCCCCTCCTCCTCTCCTCCCCCTCCCCCTCTCTTGCTCTCATTCCTTCCCCTCCTTTATTTGTCCTCGCGACCTCATGCCTGTCTGGCTTGTTGTTCGGGAATTTTACGATCGTCATTTTTTTTTTCTTTTTTTTTACTTCGGTTCTCACTTTGTTGATTTAACTTCTCTTACGATTCCCTTTATTCTTCTGGATATTGAACGAGCCTTTTAAATTCTTATAAGCAAGGTATTTAAGGTTCAATGTTGTATCAAGCTCATTAATAGTTGAACTAAGAGAATAGAGGGAGATAGAGTAAGAATAGGTTTAAGAACCGAGGGAATAAGTGAGGAAGAATATGTTTAAGAATTGAGAGAATACGTTTAAGAATTGAGAGAATATGTTTGAGCTTAACCGAACAATTCGTTTCGCTTGCTTGCTTGCGCTATAAAGAACACATGCGGTAATTTGCAGGCTATATGGCTGACGTGTCATCAGAGGCGGTGGCTGTCGAGAGGCCAGACTAACGGTGGGATGGCGACCTCTTTGCGAATGTGTTCTTCCGCCAAAACTTGTTCTGAAATGTCGAGGATCAATCGGCCATCTCGCCGGAAATGCAGATCTTGAAGCACGAAATGTAAAATTATGCATGTAGGTTGCACGTGGCGATTCTAGGCCTATCTACCATCCTCCATCTTTCATAGCTATCTAATGCACGGACGCTTGAAAAAAAATGAAGTAAGAAGACGTAAAGATGTAAATGAATATATGATTAAACAAGAATAAGTAAATCAGAATTAATAAATATGAATAGATGAAACGCAAACAGCAAGTCTCATTTGCGATTCCCTTTCAAACGCAAGAATAAAGTTTTTTTTCTATATTTGTGTGTATTTTTAATTTCATATGTCAGGTCGGACACGTGGAGGGAACTCGGAAATGAACCTGACGTTAAATTTAGATTCCCTCTCTTATTCTCTGCGATTTGCCTTCTCCCTTTATCCTCTTTTCTCCTTTCTCTTTTCCTTCTCTCTCCTTTTGTTTTCTCTTCCTTTCTCTTTTCCTTCTTTCTCCTTTTGTTTTCTCTTCCTTTCTCTTTTCCTTCTTTCTCCTTTTGTTTTCTCTTCCTTCCTCTTTTCTCCTTCTACCTTTTCTCCGTCCATACTTACCACCTTCCGGTGCTTTTCCTCCTCCGGCCTCGAAAGGCGAAGAGGGAGGGTGCGAAAGAAGGCTATAAGCGCGGGGATAAGTAGAGGAGATGGAGTGGAAGGAAAGGGGGAAGCAAGGGAGGGAGAGAGAGTGGTGAGTGAGTGAGTGAGTGAGTGAGTGAGTGAGTGAGTGAGTGTGTCTGTCTGTGTGTGTCTGTCTGTTACATATACATATACATATACATATACATATACATATACATATACATATACATATACATATACATATACATATACATATACATATACATATACATATACATATACATTGAGGGGAAAGGAGAGCCAAGAAAAGAGCGAAAGATAAAAAAAGGGAAAGGAGAGACGATGGAAAGCACAAGACGCGAGGCCGCAAGAGAAGAGGTAATCCGGGCGCCGCGTCAATTAGCGGCCCATCGGCTAATAAGCGGCTTCGGCGACCGTCGCTCTCATTGGGACGTCGATCACATTTGCGGAGGCGGTCCTGGGAGGAGAGGCGAGGAGGAGGTCCAGGGGGAGGTCCAGGGGGAAGGGCGAGGAGGAGGAGGAGGAGGTCCAGAGGGAAGGTCGAGGAGGAGGAGGAGGAGGAGATCCAGGGGGAAGGGCGAGGAGGAGGTCCAGGGAGGAGAGGTGAGGGAGTGGGTCGAGGAGGAGGTCCAGGGAGGAGAGGTGAGGAGGAGGTTGAGGAGGAGGTCCAGGGGGAAGGGCGAGGAGGGAGGAGGTCCAGAGGGAAAGGTCGAGGAGGAGGTCCAGGGGGAAGGTCGAGGGAGGAGGAGGTCCAGAGGGAAGGTCGAGGGGAGGGAGGTCCAGGGGGCTGGGTCGAGGAGGAGGTCCAGAGGGAAGGTCGAGGAGGAGGTCCAGGGGGAAGGCTCGAGGGAGGAGGGAGGTCCAGTAGGGAAGGTCGAGGAGGAGGTCCAGGGGGAAGGTCGAGGAGGAGGTCCAGAGGGAAGGTCGAGGAGGAGGTCCAGGGGGGAAGGTCGAGGAGGAGGTCCAGGGGGAAGGTCGAGGAAGGAGGTCCAGAGGGGAAGGTCGAGGGAGGAGGAGGCGAGGCGAGGAGGAGGTCGAGGAGGAAGGTCCAGGGGGAAGGGCGAGGAGGTCCAGGGGGAAGGTCATGGAGGAGGTCCAGGGGGAAGGTCGAGGAGGAGGAGGAGGTCGAAGGAGAGGGTCGACGAGGAGGAGGTCGATGGAGAGGGTCGAAGAAGTGGAGGGAGAGGGAGAGGGTCGACGAGGAGGAGGTCGATGAAGAGGGTCGTCGAGGAGGAGGTCGAGGGAGAGGGTTGAGGAAGATGAGGTCGATGAAGAGAAGGTCGAGGAGGAGGAGGTCAAGGAGGAGGAGGAGGAGGAGGAGGAGGTCGAGGGAGAGGGTCGAGGAAGATGAGGTCGATGAAGAGGGTCTAGGGAGAGGAGGTCGAGGAGGAGGAGGTCGAGGGAGAGGGTCGACGAGGAGGTCCAGCGGCGGTCCCGAGTCCAGAGAGGAGATGAAAAAGGAGGCCCCCGGAGGCGGTGCGAGGAGGCGGACGTGGAGCTGTGGTCGCTCGGCGGACACGCGTGGTCGTTCTTATGCGTCGTTATCGCGGTCTGCAGCTGGATGCAGCGGTCCCACGTGTGTGTGTTTTGTTTACGTACACATTCCTCACTCCTGAGTCGGCGCAGGTACTGGCAGCAATTTGTTCATTGGCTTGTTTTTCGGACGACTTTGGATGGGGGGGGGGGTCAGCGGGTACATTTTGCGAGTGGAAGGGTTGGGTCCTTTATATTTATTAATTAAAATGATGTCGGAGTGAATTCAAGTGGTATTAATTCATCGCATGTCTTGGAGATGAGGTAATCGGTGTCTTGTCGAATTCTATACTTGATTTTTCATTTAAGAACAGTGGTCTGATTTCTGAGGAAGTCTGCTAATCTGCTTTTTTATATTGTGAATTTGAAATTAATTATGTAGATTTAATTTTATTTTAGCCTCTCCTCTCCCTACCCACTCCTTGGCTTTCTTCCTCTTCTCTGTCTCCCAGCCCTTACCCCGACTCCCCTTGGCTTTCCTCCTATCCCTCATCTGCCCGCCCCCTCTCTTCCTCATCTCCCCTCCCCCTTATTTCTCCTCTCTCATCCTTGGTTCTCTTCACATCCCCTGCCCTCAATGCCCTTCTCCTACCCCTACCCTTGTCCCCCCTCTTCCTCCCCCTCTACCTCCTCTTCCTCTTCCCCTCCTCTCTTCTCCTCCTCCCTTCCCGCCTCCCTGCCACTCTCCTCCCTTCCTCCCCCTCTCCTCCTCTCCTTTCCCTCCCCCTTCCTCCTTCCTCTCCCTCCTCCTTCCTTTCCCTTCTCTCCTCTCCTCTCTCTCCCCTTCACTACCCCTTCCCCCTTCCTCCTTCCTTCTCCCCTTCCACACTCCCTCCTTCCTCCTCCTTCCCTTTCCCCTACCCTCTTCTCCTCCTCCTTCCTCTCCCTACTACCCCTCTCCATCCTCCTCCCATCCCCTTCCCTTCCCCTTCCACTTCTCCTCCCTCCCCCTCCCCTTCCCTCTTCAATTTCCTCCTCCCCTCCCTTCCCTCCTCCTCCTCCCTTTCCCTCCCCACCTCCCCTTCCTCCCCTCCTCCCTTCCCTCCCCTCCTCTCCTCCTCCTCCTTTCCCTCCCCACCTCCCCTTCCCTCTCTCTCTCCTCTCCTCCTCTCCCCTCCCTTTCCCTCCCCCTCTCCTCCCCTCCCTCCTGTCCCCCGTCCCCTTCTCCTCCTCCTCCCTCCTTCCCTTCCTCTCCTCCTTTCCGCTTCCCTTCTATACCCTCCCCTCCCTCCTCCCCTTCTCCCTTCCTCTCCCCCTCTCCGCAGAGTGACGTGACTGACGTGTTACTGTTACCTGACCCTGTCCACGCTGCGATGGCGCCGGGAAGTAATTGTTCGCCTTGAATTGCCGCTGCTTGGATGAGCCCTTAGGCCGGTGCCGGTCGAGCTGGCCCCGCGCTCGGCCCCGCGTGTTTGTGCGAGCGAGGGGAAGGGAGAGGGAGAGGGAGTGGGAAGGGGAGAGGGGAAGAGGGAGGGGTTGGAGGGGAAGGGAGAGGTTGGAGGAGAAGGGTAGGAGGGGTCGGAGGGAGAGGGTAAGAGGGAGGGTAAGAGTGAGTGGGAAGGGGAGAGGGTAAGAGGGAGAGGTTGGAGGAGAAGGGAGGGAGTAGGAAGAGGGAGGGGTTGGAGGGGAAGGGAGAGGAAGTGGGAAGGGGAGAGGGTAAGAGGGAGGGGTTGGAGGGGAAGGGAGAGGGAGTGGGTAAGAGGGAGAGGGAGTGGGAAGGGAGAGGGTAAGAGGGAGGGGTTGGAGGGAAGGGAGAGGAGGAGAGGAGTAAGAGGGAGGGTTGGAGGGGAAGGGAGGGAGTGGGAGGGAGGTTGGAGGGGAAGAGAGAGAGGAGGGTGGGGAAGGGGGTTGGAGGGAGTGGGAAGGGGAGAGGGTAAGAGGGAAGGGAGTTGGAGGAGTAAGGAAGAGGGAGAGGTTGGAGGAGAAGGAGAGGAGGGAGGGGAAGAGGAGAGAGGATTGGGTAGAGGGGAGAGGGGGTGGGAGAGGGAGGGGTTGGAGGGGAAGGGAGAGGGAGTGTGGAAGGGGTTGGAGGGAGTGGGAAGGGGAGAGGGTAAGAGGGAGGGGTTGGAGGGGAAGGGAATGGGAAGTGGAGAGGGTAAGAGGGTAAATGATGGATGGAAATGGAATGGGAAGAGAATGGGATTAGCAAGAGGAGAGGGGAAAAGGGAAAGGAGATGAAGGAGAGGGAGGGGAGATGAAGAGGGGATGAGAGGGGGAGGCAGAGGGGCAAAGAGGAAAAAGGGATAGATAAGTAATGGAGTGGGAAATAAAGAGGAAAAGGAAGACGGAGCGGGTGTACGTGCAGGCGTTTGTATCGGACATTCATTGAAAGAGAGGGAAGAAAAGAGAGGAGGGAAGAAAAGAGAGGAGGGAAGAAAAGAGAGGAGGGAAGAAAAGAGAGGAGGGAAGAGAAGAGAAGAGAAGTGATGAGAGTAGTATGAGAAAAGAATAGGACGAGATGAGAAGAGAATAGGACGAGAGGGGAGGAGATTGATAGATTGTGTGTGTATTTTTGTGTGCGTATATATTTTTGTCAGTCAATGAGTCTATTCCTGTATTGCTCTGCGCGCATGACCCAAATTGGGATCCGATTCGTCATCGTTGTGGCCCCTAAATTTAGCACTATTGAGTGGCAGAAGAGGAGGGGAGGGACACACGAGAGAAGGAGTTAAAGATAAGGAATGAAGGAGAGAGAGAGAGAGAGAGAGAGGAAAGAGGAGAGGGAGAGGAAAATGATCATTAATTAAAAAGGAGGTTATAGCTAAAGAGTAAACAAAGGGAAGTATTTATAGGCAAAGGTAGGAGGGTTGTGTGGGAACAAGATAAGAAGGAGGAGGAGGTTGGATTGCTTTAACGAAGGGATAGAAATAGGATTTTGGAGCAGCCAAAGAAGGGGATAAAGGGGAGAATGGGAGAGAGGAACGAAGATTAACGAAACGAGGGAACCAGTCAGAAAAGGAGGTAAGTGGGGGGAGGAACGAGAAATAGTTAGGATTAATGAAACGAAGGAATAAAATGGAAGATTATAGAGCGGCCTGAGAATGAGGTAAATGGGGTAATGGCAGAGAGAGAGAGAGAGAGAGAGAGAGAGAGAGGATGTGCGTGTGATTATCCTTGTGGCTCTCTGCTCCCATGGCGGAATCATGTCACCCCGGTGCACGCGACCTCTTGGCGAGAAAGGTAGGGGGAGGAGGGGAGGGAGGAGGGGAGGTTGGGAGAGACAGGTAGGGGGAGGGAGGGGGAGGTTGGGAGAGACAGGTAGGGGGAGGAGGGAGAGGGTTAGGAAGAGAGATAGAGCGGAGGAGGAAGGAAGGAAGAGGGATAGAGCAGGGAGAAGGGAGGGAAGGAAGAAAGGATGGAAGGGAGGAGGGGAGGGAGGGGGAGGTTGGGAGAGACAGGTAGGGGGAGGAGGGAGAGGGTTAGGAAGAGGGATAGAGCGGAGGAAAAGGGAAGGAAGGAAGAAAGGATGGAAGGGAGAAGAAAGACGTGAGGGAGGAAAAGAGGGAGAGAAGGAGAGGGACAGAGGGGAGAGAGAAGGACAAGTAAAGAGAAAGAGAGGTCAGATAAGGGTAAAGAGAGAGATAGAAATATAGAAGGAGGAGAGGGAAATGAGGAGAAAGGTTAGAGATAACAGAAAAGAATAAATAAATAAAGAATGGAAACTTAGACATATATATGAACAAACGAAAAGAATGACATTGACTTACAAATCCCTACGAGAGATAGGCATAAATAATAAACGAATAGAAAATTCGATTGATGATAAAAATAGAGATGCTGGCGATAAGAGGGAAACAGGAGCGCTTTGGACTGACAGCTCTGACAAGCACCAAAGCACGTAGACCCCCCCTCCTCCCCTTCCCCTTCATCTTCCTCCTCCCCTTCCCCTTCATCTTACTCCTCCTCCTCCCCCTCATCTTCCTCCTCCTCCTCCTCCTCCCCCTCTTCTCATCCTCCTCCTCCTCCCCTTCTTCTTCTTCTCCTCCTCCTCCTCCCCACCCTCCCTCCTCCCCATCTTCTTCTTCTTCTTTCCCTCTTCCTCCTCCTCCCTCTTCCTCCCCCCCTCTTCTCCTCCCTCCTCCCCCCTCCCCCTCGTCTCCCCCCTCTTCTTCTTCTCCTCCCCCTCCCCCTCGTCTCCCCCTCTTCTTCTTTTTCTTCTTCTCCCTCCTCCTCTTCCTCTTCTTCCCTTCTTCTTCCTCCTCCTCTTCTCTTCTTCTTCTTCCTCCTCTTCTTCTTCTTCTTCTTCCTCCTCCTCTTCTTCTTCTTGCCCACCCCTTCCTCTTGCCTTGCCCCCTCCGCCTAGCCCTCCCCCCCCTCTTCAGATCCTCTTACCCGCGTGCGACGGAGGAAGAGGATCCCGAGCAAGACGTCTTGAGATAGGCCAAAGAAATGCTTCTTTTTGGCATCCAGAACCTTCGAGGTGACTTCCCTTTTTTTCTCCTTTTTTATTTCTGCTTTCAGCTTCACAAAGTCGATTCTTTCTTTCTGAATTAATTATCTTTTTTGCAGGAGCAAGTGGGCGTTTATATTCTGTGACATGAAGAAAGTTTGGGCGGGGAGAGGAAAAAAAGGATTGGGGGAAAAAGACGGAAAGATTGTTTTGACGATTAAAAATTTAATGGAAGGAAGAGACGCGTGGTGTATCTTTTTTTTGCCACGCCGGGGGGGGGGGGGGCGGGTTGTCCTCAACTTCTCCCTCTTGCAGCCGGTTTCCCCTTTTTGTTCTCTTTTTTTTTTGTTCCTCCTTTCATTTGTCCGCTTCTGGTCTTTTGGTGTTTTTTTTCTCTTTTTGCTGTCGTCTTTTTTCGGTTTCCTGTTTCCCGTGTTTGGTTTATTGCTTTCCAGGTTCGATTTTGAGACTTTTTTCTTCTTCTTCCCTTTGCTCTCTGTTCGCTCTTCTTCTCTGTATCCCTTCTCTGTATCCTCTTCTTTGTGTGTTTCCTCGTTCTCTCGATCCTTTTCTCTTCTTTCTCCACTTGTTTCTGTCTTTCCCCACTTGTTTCTGTCTTTCCCCTCTTCGCTTTCTGTGTCTCATATTTCTATCTGTCTATCTTTATCTGTTTGTCTGTCTACATACCATTCTCCTTCTCCCTTCGTCTCCTCAGTCCCTCTCTTTCCTCCCTTCGTCTCCTCAGTCCCTCTCTTTCCTCCCTCCCTCCTCCTTTTCCCCTATCCCTCTCTACTACCTCTCTCCCTTACATGCATCTTTTTCACTTACCCCTTTTCTTCTCTCTCTTCCAGTTCTTCCCTCTCTTATTCCCCTTTAATTACCTCTTGCTCTCTCTCTCCTCTCCCTTCCTCCCTCATTTTCAGATCCTCTCCCTCTCTTCCCTCTCCCTCCTCTCTTTTCTCCCCTCATCCTCCCTCTTCTTTTCTTTTATCCCCTCCTCCTCTCCTTCTTCCTCACTTTTCTCCCCTCCTCCTCCCTTTTCTCCCTTCATCCCCTTATCCTGCCCATTTTACCCCCCCTTCTTCCCCTCTTCTTCCCCTCACCCTCCCCTTCCCCTCATCCCCTCCTTCCCCTCACCCTCTCCTCCCTCCTCCCGCCACCTTACCACCGCGGGCCAAGTCGTCTCCTCCTCCCAGTTATGTTTTCAGATAATGTAACTTTCGCGGCGCCCTGTTCGCAAGCAGACCGCAAAAAAGGCTTGATTATTTTCCCGCTTGGCGATTTCTTTCCTTTTAAAGCCCCGGGAGGTGATTACTCATGGGCCATTATGAAGTTTTCTCCGGAATTAAGACGTCGCTGTACGGCGGGTGGCAGCCCCTCTCGATGATGGATTACAGGAATGGGCAGCGATGGAGAAGTGGGGAAATAAGAGAGTGGAGGAGGAGGAAGGAGGAGGAGGAGGAGGAGAAGAAGAAGAAGAAGAAGAAGAAGAAGAAGAAGAAGAAGAAGAAGGAAGGAAGGAAGGAAGGAAGGAAGGAAGGAAGGAAGGAAGGAAGGAAGGAAGGAAGGAAGGAAGGAAGGAAGGAAGGAAGGAAGGAAGGAAGGAAGGAGAAGGAGCAGGAGGAGGAGAAGAAGCAGTAGAAGGACCAGGAGGAGAAAAAGAAAATAACGACGTTAAGTGAAAACAAGTAAGAAAATGAAACGGGTTTAGTCTCCCAAGGTTTCAGCCAGGTATCAATATTAATGAGGATTTTTAGAAAAGTGGTCGAGAAGAAGGAATCTCCCCCCACCCCCATACTTCTCCTTCTCCCCTCCCCCTCCCCCTCCCTCCCCAGCCCTCTTTGGAGGTTGTTGGAAGGATGCCAAGGAAGAAATTAAAAGGAATGGCTAGTTTATTTTTCTGTTTTCCTTTCTTCTCGTCCCGGATTTCGGGGATACTCTCGTAATACGATAATACCACGAACAGGAATAGATAAGGATAACGTTGGTAAGTGACGAGAGCTCCTTAAACATTGGGTGAAGGAATTTTGCGGCGCGGGTTGCTGGTGGCGCGTGGGTCCCCCTGCGTGTCCTCTTGTCTTCTGTAATCTGTCCTCTCTTTCCTTCTCCTCTCTTGCTAGTTTTCCTAGTTTTTTTTTTCTCTTTTTTTCCTGCATTTCCCGTGCTTACCGCCCCCTCCCCTCCTCTTCTCTGTTTCTCTCTTCCTTACTTCAGTTCCTCTTCATCCTCCTCCAAAATTTGTATTGTCCTTTCTTTTTTATCATTTTTGTTTCGTTTCTGCATTCGTTCATCCTATTTCCCAGATTTTGTCCCTTATTTTCAACTTTTTTCCATGCAGTTTATTTATTTTTTCCTGGACTTATTTTCCTTCACTTTCCTTCGTTCCTCCATTATTTGCTCCCATTTCTTTCTTTCGATTTCATATGAATTTCAATGCTCCTTTCTTTCATTCTAAGTCATTCTTAATGCCAGTGCTTTCATTATCAGTCATTCCCAGTTCCAATTTTTCTCATTGTGACCCATTACCATTACCATTACTATCATTCCTAATCATTCCCAGTTCCCTTTTCTTGCATTCTATCCTATTCCAAGTTTTCAATTTTCCTTCACATACCATCATTCCCTATTTCCCCATTCTACATTCCCAAATCCGGTTTTTCCCTTCACTTCTCCGTTTCCCTTCTCCCTTCTCCGCTCCCCTCCCCCGTCGCTCTCACCTTACCCCCCACCCCGTGCTCTCACCTCACCCCCCCCCCCCGCGTCGCTCTCACCCCACCCCACCCCTCCCCCGTCGCTCTCACCCCTCCCCCACCCCCTACCCCCACCCCACCCACGCACGTTCTCGTCTGAAAGGATTTAAGGATTTTTATCCTTGTTGGTAACACAATAAAAAAGGGTGAAACGCCGAGAGGAAAAGAAAGGCCTTTAGCCCGCCTGGCTACACTGCACGCCCCATAACCCCTGGAATTAGTGATTTGTAAGATGTTTTCGCTTGTGTGTTTTTTTTCTATGGATTCTTGTTCTTGTGTGTGGGTGTGGATGTGGGAGTGGGTGGGGTGTGTGTTTGTGTGTGTGGGGTGTGGGTGGGTGTGTGTGTGTGTGTGTGTGTGTGTGTGTGTGTGTGTGTGTGTGTGTGTGTGTGGGTGTGGGTGTGTGGGTGTGTGGGTGTGTGGGTGTGGGTGTGTGTGTGTGTGTGGTTGTGTGTGTGGGTCTCGTCATCAGCCTTTTCGTTTCCCTAGTTCTCCTTTTGACTGTTTTAGGGATTCTTACTCCTTTTCTTTTTTCTCTCCACCTTCATTCCTCCCTTTTCCTTTTTTATTTCTTCACCACCTCCACCACTCTCAGCTCCCTTAGCACCACCACTACCTCGACCTCCACCTCCACCAGTACCTCCACCTCCACCAGTACCTCCTCCTCCACCATCACCATCTTCACCATCACCACCTCCACCACTTCTACTATCACCTCCACCTCTACTACCATCTCCACCTCCACCACCACCTCCATGACCACCATCACCACGGCCGGCATCGCTTTCACCATCGCAATCACCAGTGCCATCAGTAGCACATCATTGGCTTCACCAACAGAGTATCATGTTCAACCTCTTGCGCCGTCCGTTTTCCTTTTATTCCTTCATCTTCTCTTTCCTTCTAAAACGAGGGAAAGACGTTCTTGAGTCGCTTTCACCTGGCTGGCCATTTTAATTAGGAAGCCTCACAGAAAATGTGATTACGTCACTAATTAACCTGGACGCCGCTCCGCCGCCGCCGCTGCGCTTGCCGCTCGCGCTTACCTGCGGCTGGGGTTGTTTACCTCCCCTTTTCTGGATTTTTCTGTCTTTTCGTCGTTTTCTTTCCTTTTCCTTGTTCTTCGGAGATGTAAATTTGGTCCGGCTATTCGGAACAAAGCCGAGGTCAGCAGTGCGTGTGTGCTCCCCCCCCCCCCTTCCTCCCCGTCCCCGTCCCCTCCTTAGGCAGTTGTGTGAGATGGAGGGAGTAGGGAGGGGGCGGAGGAGGGCTAGAAGGGGGTTGGTGAGCGACTTTGTTATTGGAGTGTGACGGTGAAGGGCGGGTGGTGGGGGGAGGGGGAGAGAGGGGGAGAGGGAAGAGGGTGAAAATTGCGGATTACACTTAATAACAGCTTTTTGGAGTTTGGTGAGATAAGTCGGGGAGGGAAGGGGAAGGGGAGGGGGGGGAGGCAAGGGGACTGAAAATTTGTGGTTTTATGTTTAATAACACGGAAGTGGTGGAGGGACGAGGGAGCGGTGTCGAGGAAACTAGGTGAAAGGATAACGAAAGGTAGGAAATAGGAGGGGAAAATAAAATGCATTAAGGCAAAAGGAAGTGAGAAGAGCCCAAGGGTGAAGTCCATACGGGAAGAGGAGTAAGAAATGAGGGGATGGAGGAGGAGGGAAAGAAAAGGGGGTTAAGGAGGAAGACGACGGAGGTGTTAGGAGGAAAGTCCATCCGGGGGAGGAAGTGACAAGTGAGGGAAGCAACGGCACGTGAGAGGAAAGGAAGGAAGAAGAGGGGAGAGAGGGGAGGGGATGAGGGGAGACAGCGAAGGGGGAAGAGGGGAGGCAGGGAAGGGGGAAGAGGGGAGACAGGGAAGGGGGAAGAGGGGAGACAGGGAAGGGGGAAGAGGGGAGACAGGGAAGGGGGAAGAGGGGAGACAGGGAAGGGGGGAGAGGGGAGACAGGGAAGGGGGGATGAGGGGAGACAGGGAAGCGGGAAGAAGAGAGATAGGAGAGAGGGGAAAGGGGAGGCAGGGGAAGGGGGAAGAAAGGAGATAGGGGAGGGGGGAAGAGGAGATGCCCGGATCATCGCAAGTAAGTGTGTAGGGTCTTTAGGTAAATGGATAAGCGCCTGCCGGGATCTTGAGAACGAGACGGGGAAGCCGGTAAGCGGAAGGGGCAGGGGATGGGGGGAGGGGGAGGAGGCATCGCCGGTTGAGATGTCTCAGAGGCGGAGGCAGGGTAGGGGGGGGGTGGCGGTAAGCTGAGGCGTCGGTCACGGTGCGTTGGCGAGTCTCGGAGTCGGGGCGAATTTCCAAGTAAATGCCAAGTCTCCGTCGCGAGTCTCTTCACGTGAATGTCTCCTTATGTATTTCCTGGCATTTTTTTAAAGGAATGCGGAGGTTATAGTACGAGGATCGGGAGGGACCTGCTTTTTTTATGTATGTGATCCTTTCCCCAACCAGGACGCACGCATGCATTCGCTTCGGATTCCTGGAGAACCCGAGAGCGTTTTGCGTTTTCGTGTTCCTCCTCCTCCTCCTCCTCGCCCCCTGGCCCCCTCCTCCTCCTCCTGTTTCTCTTCCTCTTCCTCCTCCCCCTCATCTTCCTCTTCCTCCTCCTCCTCCTCCTCCTGTTTCTCTTCCTCTTCCTCCTCCCCCTCCTCTTCCTCTTCCTCCTCCTCCCCCTCCCCCCCTCCCCCCTCCCCCCTTCTCCTCTTCCCCCTCCCCCTCTCCCCCCTCCTCCTCCTCCTCTTCCTCCTCCTCCTCCTCCCCCTCCACCCCAGCCCGTCACTTTCCTCGGGGGCCGTTCATTTCTGCGGAGGAGAAGCGGAACGGCGGCGCGACGTATAATCTGTCCCCGGGAGAGGCGGTTGCTTGCGGTCGCGGGCGGGAGAGACGGCGAGGCTTCATCCTTGGATTTATTGCCGGTGATTGGCGGGACGGCGTTGGATAATCGGGGCTGCGTCGCGGGAAGAGGGGCGAGGAAAAGGGGAGGAAGACCTGGGAGACGGAAGAGGAAGAGGAGGAGGAGGAGGAGAGAGGGGCAAGGAAGAAGGGTGAGAGAGATAGAGGGAGAAAGAAGAGGGGAGGACGACTTGGAAGAGGTGATCCGGGACATGGAAGAGGAGGAGGAGGAAAGAGGGGCAAGGAAGAAGGGTGAGAGAGATAGAGGGACAAGGAAGAGGGGATCCGGGACATGGAAGAGCAGAAGAAAGAAAAAGGGGCAAGGAAGAAGGGTAAGTGAGATGGAGGGACGAAGATCAGGGGAAGAGGGGCGAGGAAAAGGGGAGGAAGACCTGGGAGACGGAATGCCGGACATGGAAGAGGGGGAGGAGGAGAGAGAGAGGGGCAAGGAAGAAGGGTGAGAGAGATAGAGGGGCGAGGAAAAGGGGAGGAAGGCCCGGGAGACGGAATGCGGGACATGGAAGAGGAGGAGGAGGAGGAGAGAGGGGCAAGGAAGAAGTGTAAGTGAGATAGAGGGACAATGAAGAGGGGAGGACGACTTGGAAGAGGGAATCCGGGACATGGAAGAGGAGAAGAAAGAAAAGGGGGCAAGGAAGAAGGGTAAGTGAGATAGAGGGACTAGGATCAGGGGAAGAGGGGAAAGGAAGAGGGGAGGAAGACCTGGAAGACGGAGTGCGGGACATGGAAGAGGAGGAGGAGGAAAGAGGGGCAAGGAAGAAGGACAAGGATACGTGGAAGAGGGGAAGACGACTTGGAAGAGAGACATGGAAAAGGGAGAGAGGACATCAAGAGGGGAAGAGGATGTGGAAGAGGGGGAGAGGGCGGGGGAGGGTGAAAAGGAGGAAAGATGATGTGGAAGAGGGAAACAAGAAAGCTGGAATAAGCTAAAAAGATAGAGAAGATTAGGGTCATGCGGAAGGCGGGCAAGAAAAAATAAGAAATCGGAGGCAGGGGAAAGAGCAGAGAGAAGCGAGTGTGAAGGAAGGGAAGGTGGAAGGGTTAAAAGGGTAAAGAAAGGAAAGTAACAGATTAAAAAGATTGCGAGGTAAAGGGGAAAGATAGAAGGGAATGGAGAAGGAAGACGAAAGAAAGAAGAGAAATAGCAAGGGGTTGTGGAAGAGGGGGGGAAGGAAGGAGGGGAGAGCGTACGAAGGGACTTATGAAGAAGGAAAGGGAAAAAAAAGCAAAGAAAAGGGGTAGGGAGAAGAGAGTCAGTTAGAGGATGGAAAGGGGTAAAAAGGAAGCAAGGAATTTTTAAGAGAAGAAAATACGTTATGATAGGGAAAGAAAATGGGAATAAGAAGGGGAATGAAGATAAACAAAGCTGAGAAAAGTACAGAGAGAAAGGTAGGAGAAAGATTAAAAAGGACACACACGCACACACACGTATTGCACAACACACGCACAGCACACGCAAGCAAAAGGACAAAGGCGCGCCCACACACACACAGGTAAAAGCTAAGCGCGTATAAACGGATTAGCGAGAGTGCCAAACGGACCACGCTGGAAAATAGTTCGGGGCCAGAAATCCCTGGCGAGGGTGATGTCTGATGTCTGTTGTGTGGTGTGTGGTGCCCGCTGTTTGATGTGTGGTCTCTTGTGTGGTGTGTGGTCTTTTGTGTGATGTGTGGTCTCTTGTGTGGTGTGTGGTGCCCGCTGTTTGATGTGTGGTCTCTTGTGTGGTGTGTGGTCTTTTGTGTGATGTGTGGTCTCTTGTGTGATGCGTGGTGCCCGTTATGTGATGTATGGTCTCTTGTGTGGTGTGTGGCCTCTTGTGTGGTGTGTGGCCTCTTGTGTGATGTGTGGTGCCCATTGTGTGATGTGTGGTCTCTTGTGTGGTGTGTGGTCTCTTGTGTGATGCGTGGTGCCCGTTGTGTGATGTATGGTCTCTTGTGTGATGTGTGGTGCCCGCTGTTTGTTGTGTGGTCTCTTGCTTGATGCGTAATAACTGCTGTATTGCGTATGATGACTGACTAATATGTGGTAGCTGTCTGATGCGTATGAAATGTCTGCCGTCGGCTATCTGATGTCTGTTGATGTCTGTTGATGTCTGATGTTTAGACACGGCTCACCTGATGAACGGAGCTTGCACGGGCCGGTGAGCGTGAGGAGATACAGAAGTGCAGAGCGTGGAGACTGGTTGATGTGAGGCCGTCAGGCAGGGTGACATGAGTAATATTTACGTTACAGTTCGTTAGGAGAGATAATTAGCGCTTGCCTTATTAGAGTTAAGTGTCACTACTTGAACGCCATCGACACGAGACGCCCAGAACCGTCACTCTTGCTGTTCCCATACAGTGCCAGAGTGCCATGATTTATGGCGGCACTCAGGCACGCGGGAAAATTAGTATTATGGCGGGTGTGCACAAGGGCTGCAGTGCAAGCAGGCTGTGTGAGTCAGTGTTTTGTTTTTATTTGCCTTTACGTTATTGGCGTGTTTTGCTTTGTTTTACTTAAATGATTTATTTTTATGGAAAGGGTTTGGAGGACGAAGAGGAGGCAGAGGGAAGAGGTGAAAATAGAAAGAGGAATAGGCTATAGAAGAGTAAGGAAGAAGGCGAGAGGAAGAGGAAGGGAGGAAGAAGCGGGGAACAAATGAGTCAGGACCCTGATGTTGCTGGAGTCCCCCGTTCGTCACGGTGCATGTCAGGTGGTGCAACCCGCTGACATTCAGACGGAGTGCCTCGCATTCCTCGCCCCAGTAAATCCTCCCTCCCCTCCCTTTACTCCCCTTCTCCCTTCCTCCCCCTCCCTCCCCCTCCCTTTACTCCCCTTCTCCCTTCCTCCCCTCCCTTCCCCTCCCTTCACTCCCCTTCTCCCTTCCTCTCCTTTTACTCCCCTTCTCCCTTCCTCTCCTTTTACTCCCCTTCTCCCTTCCTCTGCCCCAACCCCCGCCCTATACTTCCTCATCCTCCGTTCCCTGACCTTCCTCCTTACTCTTTTCCATACCCTTCCTCCTTACTCTTTTCCCTGTTCCCTATTATCTATCCTTTGCGCTTCCCCCTTCCTACTCCCTTTCCCCTCACCCCCCCCCCCCCCCCCTCCCCTGTGATCGCTCGTCAGGCGTGACCGTGAACCGACAATGCACCAACGCGTGTGTCGGAATGTTCATGATGATCGGTCAGTCAGTCCCTGCCGGAAGTATATGTGTATTTTTATTCCCTTTTTTTTTAAGGAGAAGAGGGAGGTTTGGCTTCCAGGTCGATTTTTTTCCCCTCGTCATCTACTCTTGTCTTGTTTTTCTATTTTCGTTTTTTTTTATCGATCGTCAAATTGTTTCGGCGTCTTGTTTATGTTCTTTCATGCTCTTCGTTTATGCTTTTCGTCATCTTTCTCCTCCTCGTTCTCCCTCCTATCCCTCCTCTCCCATTACTTTCCCCCATTTTCCTCCCTCTTCATCTCCCTCCTTCCCCCCGCTTCTCCCATTTTCTCTTTTCCCCTCTCTCCCTCTCCCAGTTTCCCCTTTCCCTGGCCCCCTCTTTCACACAGTTTTCCCCTCTCCTCCTCTCCCAGTTTCCCCTTTCCCTGTCCCTGTCTCTCTCTCTCTTAATTTCCCTTCACCCAGGCTCCCCTCTTTCCCTCTCCCAGTTCCCCCTCTCTCAGGCCCCCTCTTATCCGCTCTCAGCTTTTCCTCTTTCCCTCTCCCGCCTTCCCCTATCTCAGCTTTCCCTCCCCCTCTTCAAGTTTCCTCCTCCTTCCCCACACGCAGTCTTCCCTCTCTCCCTTTCCCAGTTTCCCCTCTCAGTTCCCCTTTCCCCCTCTCCCGGGCCCCCTCTCCCTCTCTCCCAGTTTCCCCTCTCCCGGGCCCCCTCTCCCTCTCTCCCAGTTTCCTCTCTCCCGGGCCCCCTCTCCCTCTCTCCCAGTTTCCCCTCTCCCTCTCTCCCAGTTTCCCTCTCCCGGGCCCCCTCTCCCTCTCTCCCAGTTTCCCCTCTCCCGGGCCCCCTCTCCCAGTTTCCCCTCTCTCTCTCTCCCAGTTTCCCCTCTCCTGGGCCCCCTCTCCCTCTCTCACAGTTTCCCCTCTGCCCCTCTCCCAACTTCTCCATCGCGCGTTCGACACCGACTTCGAGGCTGATTCATAGGGTCGTGGCTCGGAGCGGAAAGGTCGTCCAGGTCGCTGCAGGAGGAGGGCGGTGACGACCAGCTCTCCGCTCTGGTTTAAGAGGAAAGAGAAAAAGTTAAGAAGAGAAGGCAGAGAATTAGAAATATGAAATGAAATATACAGAATGAGGAAAATAGGAAATGCCGAACGTTGTTTCAACGGTAAGAACGGAGGAATTCTGGGTAACTCTAGTGAATGGAAATGGAGTTGGAGAAATAGGTGAACAATTGATATCAGAGCTATGCTGTGTCGAATACCTGGGCAGGTGTCCGAGCAGGTGTTGCAGCGGGTGTCAGGGTCGCAGCCGCCTCGTGTTTTCCCCTTCTTTCCTTCCCTCTTTCCCCACCTTTTCCTCCCCCCTCCTCCACCCGTGTCCCTCTTCCCCTTCCCCTTCCCCTTTCCCTATCTTCTCCCCTTCCCCTTCCCCTTCTCCTCCCCCTTCCCCCTTCCCCCTTCTCCCTGCCCCTTCCTCTCCCCTTCTCCTTCCCCCCTCCCTCTCCCCTTCTCCTTCCCCCTCCCCCTTCCTCTCCCCTTCTCCCTCCCCCCTTCCTCTCCCCTTCTACCTCCTCCTCCCGTGTCCCTCTTCCCCTTCCCCTTTCCCTTTCCTCTCCCGTTCTACTTCCCCTTCCCCCTTGCTATCCCTTCTCCCTCCCCCCTTGCCCTTCCCCTTCTCCCTCCCCCTTGCCCTTCCCCTTCTCCCTCCCCCCTTTCGCGTCCCTCGTCCTCTTCCCCTTTCGTAGTTTACTGTCATTCTAATTTCGTTGTGGTTTAAACTTGCTTTCCATATATGTAACTATTAAGACAAGTACAGTTTCCTTGTCCTTCGTTCAGGACACTTCATCATAATGTCATAATTATTAGTATTTTTTTATATGACTCATGTTGCGAGTAAATGATTCATGTTGCAAGTAAATCGCACATACTAGCGAGCGAGATCCGCGTTGACGCCTCGGGACCTTGACCGGATTTTTGGAATTACCATTATTTTGGTGATCTATAATGTGGACGCGTGTGCGGTTCGTGTCACTGCTCCTGTATACAAGGCAGACTGGTTTGATGTATGTATATGCACATACGTATGCATAGATAGGCCTATCGATGTGTGTATACACACACACACACATACACACACACACACACACACACACACACACACACACACACACACACACACACACACACACACACACACACACACACACACACACACACACACACACACATATCGATATATATATATATATATATATATATATATATATATATATATATATATATATATATATGTATATCTATCATATCATATATCATATATCTATTATATCATAACTATCATATCATATATCATATATCTATTATATCATAACTATCATATCTGTCATGTCATATATCATATCTATCATATATCTATCATATCATATATATCTATCATGTCATATATCATAACTATCATATCTATCATGTCATATATCATATCTATCATATATATCATATCATATATATAATAAGCATATCTATCATATCATATATAATAAGCATATCTATCATATCATATATATAATCATATCTATCATATACAGTATACATGCATGTACTTATATACACATACTTACACGTATATACGATCGTATACGTACACATTATGCGAAACGTCAGGAAGACTGACATCAATGAACTTGAACATCTGCGCACCGTTTTCGCGGGCTGCCCCTCCGACCCACTCGGAGGATTTCTGAACTTGAAAGCAGCCATTCTCATCAGCCTAACCTCCCTCCACCTGCTCCCAATGGTCGGGTCTATTACGGCCTATTAAAGCGCGTTTAAGTAGGCCGTTTCAAGTTCGACAATCCGTTTAATGGGTCATGCGGTTCGGTAATGGGGGAAGGGGAACGCACGCGGCGCCGTCTTCGGAGTGTCTGCGGTTCGAGCCCCGAGATGGAAGACGTGACGTCACGGCGCGGGAATGCAGTTGCCGCGATGATGATGAATCGCCTCGCGCTGGCGGTGTTTGTGCTCAGGTGACTTTTTTTTTTTTTTTTTTTAGATTTATTTTACGTTCGAGTCGGGGAGGAGAGTCGTAATTTGATTTCGGATGCGGGGACGAGACAGCTGTCTGGCCGCTCTCCGTATCCCCGTGTCAGATGTAATCTTCGTCTCTGATTTTGTGGGACTTCACATGCAGATAAGCCACTTTTGAGCGACCGTCACTGAAAAGTTTTGAATCTTATTTCCTTGTACAGCATATATATATATATATATATATATATATATATATATATATATATATATATATATATATATATATATATATTATATGTGTGGGTGTGTACATATATATGTATATATGGATATATATGCCAATGTGTTTATCTATTAATTTATCAATCTACCCTCCTCTCTCCATCCCTCATTCCGTCTGTGTATGTGCGCGAGTGAAAGAAACAGAGAGTGAGAAGGAGAGAAAGGGAGAGGGAGAGGGAGAGCATATATGCATTACTGTACTAGCATACCGTATGCACCTAAAGCCAATCATGCCCCCCCCCCCCCCCCGCCCCCCACGTGTGTGTCCGAGCTGACCCCGAGTGCGTGGCCGTCGGGACAAGACCTCGGGTCGGCGGCAGCGAGCGACGCAAGATGACCTCTGGAGGAAGATTTGATAAAAGATGACCTCTGGAGGAAGATTTGATAAGGGACTCTGACCGCGTTGCTTTCGCGTTGTGTGGGGGCCGTCACGCGGAAACTGACCCCGGCCCTTGAGGATTCATGTCGAGGACGAGGTTTATCCCTTTGCGTCTTATGATCCTCGTGGATAGAGGCTCTTTCGGTTGTGCGATATAAAAAATTGGGATGTATCTGCATCTGTGTTTTGTATAGTTGTTTATATAAATTGTATATGTGTATATATATATATATATATATATATATATATATATATATATATATATATATATATATGTATATTATATAATATGTATATATATATATATATATATATATTATATATATATACATACATTATATATACATGCATGTATAAACATACCCAGTATTTATATGTATGTATAGATATATCCATTATATATATGTATATAAATATATCCATTGTATTTATATATTATATACATTATATATACATGTATATATAAACATATCCAGTATGTATATATATATATATATATATATATATATATATATATATATATATATATATATATATATATATATATATATATATATCTGTGTGTGTGTGTTTGTGTATGCATATAATGCGACTCTAGCCTTAGTTTATTTCTGAGTGGGACATTTGCTGTTTCCTGCCACAGCTCGATCTCTGTCGCCGGCACGTGTTGCCATGCCGGGGATCCAGATGACGTGACAGGCATGAGGAATTGCATGGTGGAATTTCGAATGTTTGCGAGGAAGTGAGGGATTATGTGGTAAAAAATGTGGCGCTTTTGTATGCAGATGAGGCTGCGGGGCTGAGCGTTCCAGTGAAGCGTTTAGGACTGCTTATTATTGACATTATTTGTTGAGTTGGATTGCATTGTTGTTGAGGCGCCGTTGTTCCCCGCGTTGGCTGTTACCTGCAGTAGGTATTTTTTGCATTGTCACTTGTACTCTTTTGTTATTCATTGTATTATGATAGAATGATTGAAAAATGAGATTTCGTTCATGCCAAACTACAAGCGTTGATTACAAGTTCTGCGAGCACCCTTTTGGGGAGGGGGTCCAACCGCAGGATAAATATTTAAATTGAAGCCCGCGGCACAAGAGGCTCTCGGGTAATTACCTCTCCCGCTCACCTTGGCCTCCGACTTGGCTAGGGGCCGCGGCGCTCGCCCTCCGGTTGGCGCGCACTCGGGAAGTTTAGTATTAATGAGAATGCGAATGCAGTTATGGCGTCTAATTACGCTGTGGCATCGCTTCAAGACTCGATTTCAGGTGAGGTTTTGTTATGCGGTCGTGTTTTGCGCGTCGTGCGCTGTGATTCGCAATTATGCATCTTTAATGACACTTATTCGCCGCTTTGGCGCGTCACAACTTGTCCTCACACGCCGCGCAATAACAGGCTGTACGGCAGTCGATAGGAAATAGTTAATGGCAGTTCGCTTTCATATCCGGCCCCTAGACGGACAGGTCGATGACGATCAGCCCGCGGTTGTCGGAGCGGCACTGGTCGGAAGTGTGCGATGACGCGGATATTGTAGGGCGGTGTGGCAGGCGACCGGACGAGCGCACGAGCGACAGACACGCCTTGCTTCGGCATTCCGCTTGCGTGCTTGCTTTCGAGTGATTTTCGGACGAATCAATGCCCTGATGGGTATGGAACTCCGCCGTTCACGCCCATGCCCTCCTTCGATTCTGTGGAAGGGCCAAGGAGGGAAGGAGGCGCGGGAGGTCGCGAGAGGCGCTGATTATCGTTCCTCTGGCGGCGCTCTGTCGTTCCTTCGCAGGCTGTTATTACTGATTTGTTTACGTTATCGTTTGCACGCCGTCCCTCTGCGTCACAGCCAACGCGGTTTAAGGTGGGGGTTTGCGCGTGGGCTTGTTTTGAAGAATTAGGTGTATGGGTGAGTGAGTGAGTGAGTTGAGTAAGAAAGT
>NC_091563.1:5080948-5088448 GCF_042767895.1 Penaeus vannamei
AGGGGTGGGGAAGGAGTAGGGTTAGGGGTGGGAGTGCTCACAGGTGGGTTAGGAGGGAGGGGTGGGGACAGGGACGGGGGTGGGGGTGGGGTGTTCACAGGTGGGTGAGGGAATGATGCGTGAGTCACCGAGCAATTTAGAGGCAGAGTAGGAGATGTGTGTGTGTGTGGCGGGGGGGGGGGGAGGGAGAGGCGAAAGATAAGTAAGGGCAAAGAGGACATATATAAGAGAGGCAAGAATAGGAATGAAAATATTGATAAAGAAGAACAAGAAACCGCAAGCAGAGAGCTGGAGGGCGGGGGGGTTGGGGTGAGGGGTGAGGGGTGAGGGGGAGGGGGTCCTCAAGGTCATCACATATCACCACCAATCTTTTGTATATTAAAACCGGGAAGCGGATGGGACGCTGGACATCGATAGCGCCACGTGTTTGGAGGGATGGGGGAGGAGGGGGAGGAGGGGGAGTGGGGGGAGTGGAGGGAAGCACAGACTGCAGTACCGGGAGAAGCTGGAGTGAAGCAGTGTGTAGATCGGGAAACCCAGCGATGGTGGGATGCCCTCTGTGGCAATAGTGTACCGGGTGGGGCATGGGTGTGGGTGTTCGAGGGTGGGGGTGGGTGTCTGAGGGTAGGGGGTGGGTGTCGGAGGGTAGGGGGGTGGGTGTCGGAGGGTAAGGGGGTGGGTGTCGGAGGGTAGGGGGGTGGGTGTCGGAGGGTAGGGGGTGGGTGTCGGAGGGTAGGGGGGTGGGTGTCGGAGGGTAGGGGGGTGGGTGTCGGAGGGTAGGGGGGTGGGTGTCGGAGGGTAGGGGGGTGGGTGTCGGAGGGTAGGGGGGTGGGTGTCGGAGGGTAGGGGGGTGGGTGTCGGAGGGTAGGGGGGTGGGTGTCGGAGGGTAGGGGGGTGGGTGTCGGAGGGTAGGGGGGTGGCTGTCGGAGGGTAAGGGGATGGGTGTCGGAGGGTAGGGGGGTGGGTGTCCGAGGGTAGGGGGGTGGGTGTCCGAGGGTAGGGGGGTGGGTGTCGGAGGGTAGGGGGAAGGGTGTCGGAGGGTAGGGGGAAGGGTGTCGGAGGGTAAGGGGGTGGGTGTCCGAGGGTAAGGGGGTGGGTGTCGGAGGGTAAGGGGGTGGGTGTCGGAGGGTAGGGGGGTGGGTGTCGGAGGGTAGGGGGGTGGGTGTCCGAGGGTGGGGGTGGGTGTCCGAGGGTGGGGGGGTGGGTGTCGGAGGGTAGGGGGGTGGGTGTCGGAGGGTAGGGGGGTGGGTGTCGGAGGGTAGGGGGGTGCGTGTCGGAGGGTACGGGGGTGGGTGTCGGAGGGTAGGGGGGTGGGTGTCCGAGAGTGGGGGTGGGTGTCGAGGGTGGGGGTGGGTGGTTTGAGCGATTATATGTTACGTGCGTAAAGGGAAGATGATGTTATGTGGAGATCTGTAACCGAAGCTGATCATATTGCGGTTGTTTTACGACAAACATTGTGCATGAATTCTTGGCATTTTATCATGCACGGTAATTGGTCTTCGACATAGTTTTCATGGCAGTACTGCGCCCCAGGTAGTTTCATATCTAATCTCACCCTGTTTTCCCTGCTCCTCTTGCGGCAAAGAATGTTAATATTTTCCGGTATTTGTCCTCTTCGCCCCCCCCTCCCCCCATCCCCTTGGTGCTCGGGGATGGTCGGCTATCTTGTGATATTTTTTTTTCTTCTTCTTGCTCCTGTTGGGAAATAGGACTGCTATAAATGTAATAGGCAGTGATTTAATGTTCAAATATCATTATGTTTTCCTTTTATACTCTTCTCCCACTCCCTCCTTTCTTCTGGGCCCCCTTTTCCACCCTTCTCCCACTCCCTCCTTTCTTCTGGCCCACTTTTCCACCCTTCTCCCACTCCCTCCTTTCTTCTGGCCCACTTTTCCACCCTTCTCCCACTCCCTCCTTTCTTCTGGCCCCTTTTCCACCCTTCTCCCACTCCCTCCTTTCTTCTGGCCCCTCTTCCACCCTTCTCCCACTCCCTCCTTTCTTCTGGCCCACTTTTCCACCCTTCTCCCACTCCCTCCTTTCTTCTGGCCCACTTTTCCATCCTTCTCCCACTCCCTCCTTTCTTCTGGCCCCTCTTCCACCCTTCTCCCACTCCCTCCTTTCTTCTGGCCCACTTTTCCACCCTTCTCCCACTCCCTCCTTTCTTCTGACCCTCTGTGCCTTTCTCTCTTACACCTCTCCTTCGTTTACCTCTGTTACACAATTTTTCCTTTTCTATCTTCTCTTCCCTCTTCCTGCTTTCCCTCCCGTCTTTTTTTTTCTGCCTCTCCTCCTCCTTTTCTCCACGCTTTGTCTCTCCACCTCGCTTTCTTGACTTGTGGCCGTGCGTCGCGAAGTTGTTAAGGGAGCTGCCACTGTTGACATTGGCCTTGTTGCTGTTAGCTTCGTCCTCTTTCTTGAAGTTATGTTTTTGTGTTTAAGATTATAATTGTCGCGTTTCTCTTTTGTCATGCGGTTGTTCAGCCGTTCGTAGAATTTCTTGTTTCGTGATACACTAGTTTTGTTATTATGGTTTGAGTCACGCCTCGATTTTTTTTCCTGTTATGATGGAGAGCGGCTTTTTTTGATACTGGTAAATGCGCTTGTGTTTCGACATGTTTTTTTTCTTTCCTTATCTGCGGGCCTGATGTTTATGCCGTCTATAGCTTGCCTTTATTTGCTCTCTGTGGTCGTCCTCATGACCTGCTTGGCATGTGGTCGAGCGCCTTGCTTCGTGCATGGGCGAGTTATTTCCTCCCTGCTCTTCTAGTATGTTCTGTCCTTTGTTTTCCCTTTCGTGGGGTCTTCTTTCGTTTGTCTCGTTCTTCTGATTGACTGATTGTGATGATTGTGATTCCCCTTTTACTCCCGTTTTTCTCGCTCCCTTTCTTTCTGTTTCTGTCTCTGTCTCATTTTCTCTCTGTCTCTTATCTCATTTTTTCCCGCTTCCCTTTTTCGTTGCCTTCTTTTATCCCTACCCCCTTCTTTCCCTCTTCACATTCTCTCCTTTCTCTTACCCCGTTGTCCACTACTTCACCTCCCCGTCCCCTTCCTTTTTTTTTAACCCACGCCTTCTCCTCTCCTTCTCCCATTTCTTCCTTCTTCACCTTCCCCTTCCTCGCCCCCCTCCCCTCCCTCGCCCCCCTCATTCCTATTCTCCTTCCAAAGGAGTCGAGCCACGTGTCCATCAGAGCGAGGAAGGAAGCGGACCAAGGACACGCATAAACAGGAGGACGAGGTATTACGTATAAGGATGATGTCAAGATGAGAAAGAGGGGGGTAGGGGAAGGAGAGGAGGAGTGAAGGAGGAAGGATTGGGATGGAGGGTAGGGGGAGGAAGGAGGGGAATTGAAGGGTAGGGGGAAGGAGTCAAGGAGGGAGGGTAGGAATGGAGGGTAGGGAGCAGGAGTCAAGGAGGGAGGGAAGGAGGGAAGGAGGGAAGGAGGAAGGAGGGGAATGAAGGGTAGGGGAGAAGGAGGGCCGGTCGGGGACGGATAGGAGGCGCGCCAGAAGGGAGCGGTGCCGGGCAGACGTGACGAGTCTAAAAGCCTCGGTAATGTCTAAGGTCTGAGCTGTTGTGTCTCGGCCGCGGGAGGAGCAGAATGACTAAGGCTGCAGATTGCTTTCCTCTGTCGCATCGCGGGGGCTCTGTTGCGTGGGTTGCCGCTGGCTCCTCCGGGTTTTGGGGACGGCGGGTCACGTGAGATGTGGGTTCTGTGGGTGTAGGTGTGGGCGGATGGGCGGGTGTGTGGGTATGTGGTGGTGGTGCTGGATGGGTGGATGGGCGGGTGTGTGGGTATGTGGTGCTGCTGCTGGATGGGTGGATGGGCGGGTGTGTGGGTATGTGGTGGTGGTGCTGGATGGGGGGATGGGCGGGTGTGTGGGTATGTGGTGGTGGTGCTGGATGGGTGGATGGGCGGGTGTGTGGGTATGTGGTGGTGCTGCTGGTTTGGGTGGATGGGCGTGTGTGTGGGTATGTGGTGCTGGTGTTGGATGGGCGGATGGGCGGGTGTGTGGGTATGTGGTGCTGGATGGGCGGATGGGCGGGTGTGTGGGTATGCGGTGGTGGTGCTGGATGGGTGGATGGGCGGCCGGGTTGATGCGCAACGGACACACCAGTAGTGACATTGCAGCTTCCAGTCGTGACTAACGAACACGGAGAGGTTGATGACAGTGTGGTGACTGCGGAAGTTCAGAAAAAATAGACAATGATAGAGAAAGAATGAGAGAGAAAAAGAGAGACAGACAGACAGTTAGGTAAACAGTTAGGCAAACAGACAGCCAAACAGACAGACAGACAGACAAAGACGAACTAAGAGATCGATAGACAGAAAGACGAACAAAGCGACTAACAGACAGAAAGACGAACAAAGCGACAGACAGCCAACCGAACGGCGAGATCTGCGGCAGGAGAGAAAATGCAGACGAGCCGGATTGCGCGACGGGGCCTGGCGGGAGCGGCGACGCGCGAAGGAGAACGGAGGCGGCGTCAGAAGGCAAAACAGAAGCGGCCGACTACTTGCGAACACCGTCGGGCGATGAACAGAAAAGGGGGCTTCACTTTATTAAACTTCGGGAATGGAAGAGCGAGCTGCCATTGTGTCTGTCCCAGGGCGGGGGGATGTGGGCGGGAGAGGCGGGGGAGGTGGGCGGGTGGGCGGGCTTTTGCTTTTCGCTATTCACTCTCCTTCTTGCCCCTCTCTTTTCCTACATGTCCTTTCAATCCCTCTCTCCTTGCCTTCTCTTCCTCTTTTCGCCCCTCTTTCCCCGCTCTTCCATGCTCTTCCTCTCCTCTCTCCTCTTCCATTTCTTCCTGTCCTCTTCCCTCCCCTCCCTCCCTCCCTCCCTTCCTCTCTCTCTCTCTCTCTCTCTCTCTCTCTCTCTCTCTCTCTCTCTCTCTCTCTCTCTCTCTCTCTCTCTCTCTCTCTCTCTCTCTCTCTCTCCTCCCTCCCTCCCTCCCTCCCTCCCTCCCTCCCTCTCTCTCCCTCCCTCTCCCTCTCTCTCCCTCCCTCCCCCTCTCCCTCTCTCTCCCTCTCTCCCTCCCTCTCCCTCTCTCCCTCCCTCCCTCCCTCTCCCTCTCACTCCCTCCCTCCCTCTCTCTCCCTCCCTCCCTCCCTCTCTCTCTCACCCTCCCTCCCTCTCCCCCTCTCTCTCCTTCCCTCCCCCTCCCTCTCCCTCTCTCCCCTCTCACTCCCTCCTTCCTTCCCTCTCTCTCCCTCCCTCCCTCCCTCTCCCTCTCCTTTCCTCCCTCTCCCTCTCCTTTCCCCTCCCTCCCTCTCCCTCTCCTTTCCCCTCCCTCCCTCTCCCTCTCCTTTCCCCTCCCTCCCTCCCTCCTCCTTTCCCCTCCCTCCCTCCTCCCTATCTTCCCTCTCCCCTGTCGCCCCTTTGCAGATAGAGGAAATAAAGCCGACTCCTTTCGGACGAAATCAATCACGGGCGTCACGGAGAGCCGGGGAATAGGCGGAGGCGAAATATGTTGCAGAAGCGTGATTTAATAAAAGACTGAGTGCACTGGCAGGGATTTTTTTTTTCAAGGTAAAGATAAAGGAAAATGTGAACTGCACGCACGATGTAAGAGGTGTATAAGAGGGACGCAGACATGCTTGGTCACTATTTTATTTTTTCTACCCAAGCGTTCCTATATAATTAGAAAAAGAAAAGTATCCGCAGCCTCAAAAAGACGGGAGATGTCGAGGGGATTTTTGCGTCCCGGCTCGTCCCTTGCTCTGACACCGCTACCTGAGCCTCACCTTTCCCTTTTCGGCTTTTGAATTCTGGATGATGATAGTCGCACAGCACGTGCGCATGCCTATGTACGTGGGCATGCACGCGCACATGCACACGTACATACTCACTCATGTCCTTACACACTCATGAGAGAGAGAGAGAGAGAGAGAGAGAGAGAGAGAGAGAGAGAGAGAGAGAGAGAGAGAGAGAGAGAAAGAAAGAAAGAAAGAAAGAAAGAAAGAAAGAAAGAAAGAAAGAAAGAAAGAGAGAAAAGAAATGCATAAACTGCCGCACGCAAGAGAAGGACAGAGGGAAGGGGATCCGCAGCATGTCCCGCCGCCGATGCTGACTCGCTCTCCGGTAACAATGCGTTCGTGAGGGAGTGCGCTGCCGCTGTTTATTTTCGGCGGACGTGACGGCGGCAGAGGCAGCATTTTCAGGGTTAGAGACCGCATGCAACATTCTCCGGTTTCACAACATGCACTGCGATATTCGGTGCTTTTCGGTTTTAGTGGTTATCGCTATTTGTTTGTTCGAAGTGATACCGATTGATAATGTTACAGCGTGTTATCATGCTACAGATTCCGTATCGCAATATTTAATTATCGACATCCAATGCATATCTGAGGCGATGGTGTGTATAGCGATACGTATGCATTTGTCGATAACCGGAGCCTGATCTAACACCTGTATATGACACCTGGGTATCGGCCGCAGCTGCCGTAGCAATCCATATTTCAATTATTGGTCTTGTATGTCAAGGATTTTGCGTGAGTTAGGAGCGTTGGAGTCTAGATGTTTTCAGCTAATAAAGTGTCATTGATTGGCCTCTTTCTGCATCCTTTCGCCTCTCCTCTCTCTCCTTCGCCGCAGAGTTGCCATTCCGAAGTCGTTAGCGACAGGTGTGACGTGCGTGAGTCACCTGGTGGGGAAGGGGGAGAGGGGAGGGGGAGGGGGAGGGAGTTGTAACCCACTTACCATCTGCGTTGGGGCTGCGGGCCGGGAGCCTCGTGCTTTGCTAGCATCTGTGCTCAGCTTCGGATTTGTGAAAATTACACTAAATTATTCAGCGTCTGGGTTTTCGGCTCCGGCTCGGCTCTTTGTGGACGCTTCGTGCCTGCCGAACCACCCGGCGCGGCGCCTCGCCCTCGCCCGGCGCAAGGGGAAAGCGAGCGATTGCTGCGAAGTGTCAGCCCGGCCGTGGTGCTGCGCTGACGTCCGAGGGGAATCATGCTGCCACCGATTGCACTCGCCCGAACACCTTCACCGAGGGGTCAGCAGGGCTTGAGGGGGGTGGGGAGGGGGTGGAAGAGGAGAGGTGGGAGGAAGGGCGAGGGGAGGGAGGTGGCGTTGAAAGATGAGAGGGGTTGGGGAGGGGAGGAGGAGGAGGGGAGATGAGAGGGAGGGGAGGAGGAGGAAGGGGAGATGAGAGGGAGGGGAGATGAGATGGAGGGGAGGAGGAGGAAGGGAGATGAGATGGAGGGGAGGAGGAGGAAGGGAGATGGGAGGGAGGGGAGGAGGAGGAAGGGAGATGAGAGGGAGGGGGAAGAGGGGCTAGGAAAAGCATGAGGTGGGGAGGGGGAATGAATGGGGGTGATTGAGTTATCGGTTTTCTATTTATTCCCTTCATTTCTCCCATCTTTTCTCCCTTCCTGCGTCGTCTTCATTTACTTCGCTCTTTTCCCCTCTCCTCCTTTGTCATCAACGCTAAATCGCTTTACATTCGTATATTCTCCACTCCATCTCCCTCCCCGCCTTCCGACACTTATGTCCTCC
>NC_091563.1:5095948-5105948 GCF_042767895.1 Penaeus vannamei
CTCTCTCTCTCTCCCTCTCTCTCTCGCTCTCGTTCTCTCTCTCTCTCTCTCTCTCTCTCTCGCTCTCTCTCTCGCTCTCGCTCTCGCTCTCGCTCTCGCTCTCGCTCTCACTCTTTTCTCCCTCCCTCCCTCTCCCCGCTCACTCGCACAACAGCTAAAGTTGATGTCATCTGCATAATTTGATTTTGTAAATGTTAATGGCAATTAAATGTAAGCATTAATATCATATTAATGTGGGATTATGCTCTCGGCTGTTAAAAGATAAACCTGAAAGGCTGGAAATATCGAAAGATTTTAAAGTAGATATCAGATCCATGTAACGATCGGCCCTTTTTCTCCTAGATGAGTAAAACTGGCGACTCACTCATGTTTCCTACTCACTTACCTCGACACTCCCTCATGTACCTGCCCACGATACTCCCTCGTAGGGCGTACCCACGACACTTCTTCGTAGGCCTACCCACGCCTACCTGTACCCACGACACTCACTCACTCACGCTTGCCTACGATACTTATCCACGAATCTCATCTACGACATTCGTTCGTCCCATTTGGTTCAGGACACGCGCACATATACGCTTACTCTCGACGCCCACTCTCTCTCTCTTTCTCTTTCTTTCTTTCTTTCTTTCTTTCTTTCTTTCTTTCTTTCTTTCTTTCTTTCTTTCTTTCTTTCTTTCTTTCTTTCTTTCTTTCTTTCTCTCTCTCTCTCTCTCTCTCTCTCTCTCTCTCTCTCTCTCTCTCTCTCTCTCTCTCTCTCTCTCTCTCTGTCTCTCTGTTTCTCTGTCTCTCTTTCTCTCTATCTCTCTCCATCTCGCTCTCTCTCTCTCTGTCTCTCTCTCTCTCTCTGTCTCTCTCTCTCTCTCTGTCTCTCTCTCTCTCTCTGTCTCTCTCTCTGTCTCTGTCTCTCTCTCTCTCTCTCCTCTCTCTTCTCTCTCTCTCTCAAAGAATAACCATTGTAATTAATGGAATAAAATGTTTTGAGATTGACTCTCTCACTCACTCCCCCACCCACCCACTCACCCGCTGCCCATACCTCCCCCTGTCCGCCGCCTGGACCCGTCGCGAGAAACCGTAAATTCCGCGCGATCTTTCCCACAGAAGGAATTTTCCGGCTCGTAAACCTCGCGGGCAAGTTGTCGAGGCCGCGGGGGGTGGGGGGTGGGTGGGGGGGCTTCGTCTTCGTCTTCGCCGGGTGGTTGACGGATGGAAGGCTAGGGGGGGTGGGGGGCTGGGGTGGGGGGGCTCGTTTTGGTTAATTGAGTTGGTCGAGTTGGTTGTTAGTTGACTTGGCTGATGGCGTGACTTTACTGATTGTCAGTTTGGCTGATGACACGTGGATGCTTGACTTGATTTCGGTGGTTGGTTGATTTGACTGATGATAAACAGACAGACTTTATTGGTTGACTTGACGTGACTAGTTGACTATCTTAATGACTAGTATGTTAGCTTGGTTGAATAGGGGTTGAAGGATGGATAGGCCTTATCGCATCTGACTGATTTGACTGGCGAAGAGACCGGGCAGTTCACGAGACTGACTGTCAATGAATGAGAAGAGGAGCTGTGATGAGGGGGCGTTGGCGATGGAGAAGAGGGAGGGAGGGGAGGGGGTGGAAGGGAGAGGGAGGGGAGGGGGGTGGAAGGGGGAGGGAGGGAGAGAGAGGGGAGGGGGTGGAAGGGGGAGGTAGGGAGAGGGAGGGGAAGGGGAAGGAGGGGAGGGGGTGGAAGGGGGAGGGAGAGTGGTAAATATCCACCTTTTATTGGTATATGGCGGTGTTTACGATGGCGGGGCCAGGTGGACAGGCGGCAGATGGGAAGGGGAGGGGGAATGGGGAAGGGTAGAGGGAAGAGGACGAAATGGGGGGAGGGGGTTGGGGAGGAGGAGGAGAAGAAGGAGAAGCAGGAGAAGAAAGAGAAGAAGAAGAAAAAGGAAAAAAAAGGGGGGAGTAGGAAGAGGGGTGCGGAGGAGGAGGAGGAGGAGAAGAAGAAGGAGAAGGAAAATAGGGGGAGTGGGAAGTGGAGGAGGAGGAGAATAATGAGGCGAAGTGGGGGAACTTGAGATTGCCGAACCCGTCGACGGCGGCGACGCTGTGGGAATGTGCACAGATGTTACCCTAAGACCTATATGGTAGGGAAAAGGAAGTTAATTTGAGGGGAAATTAAAAAGCGGATTTCAGTTTTTTTCTCTCTGTCACACTGCCGACAGATGCGACTCTTCAAATAAACCAATTTACTTTTTTTGTGATTTTTTTTTTTTTTCATGCACGGTACGCGTGTCTACATTAATTAAAAGCCAAGCTAAAGCTGTTTGCTTCGTACATTGCTTTATTTCTTAATTAAAGTCAGCAAAAGTTGCATTCAGTAAATCATTTTTGAAAGTGATATATTTTCTTTGTTATCCTAATTGGCTATATTTTAAACTAATCCATATTTCATATTTTTGCAGGTATGTTGTGCGCGTCCGGTGACCATGCCTAGGAAATACTGAGCCTAGGTAATGTAAACTACGCCTAAACTACTCTTGTGATTTATTGTAATGCTGCAGGGCGTCGAATTATATTATTTAGTTTTTAGTTTTTATTTAGTATCTAGTGATTATTTAGTAATTACATCATTTATTTTTTATTTTTTATTTATTTATTTATCTATTGATCACGAATTCGTAATTTTGGAAGGCTTAACATTTTGTATGTTGGTTTGAGCGCTCAATGTTATTTTGGTAATGGGAAAGATTAACAAAAGGTTTTAGAAGGATAGTTGGTAAGAGATAATGATGATAATTATGTAGAGTATGAGATGAGAAGAAGAGTGAAAAATGAGAAGAAAGGTACAGATTGAAAAAAAAACGTCACAATGGTAAGAAATGGCAGTAAGAACACATTTAAAAATCGGCAAAGGTGATAGTCGTGAACGGGGCACTCACACTCACTTAGAAAAAAATAAAAAAATAAAAAAATAAAAAAGAATAATAATAATAATTTTTAAATTTAATAATCATACCTATCAAAACATTTGAAAAACGAAGGTGAAAAGGTGAAAAGAATCTGAAGTCCATGCAGCTTGTTCCTTTTTATGCTTTAGTAGTTTGCTATCAAGGAGGGATGGGGGGGGGGGTATGTGAAACCTGAACATTTAAGACGGTTAACACGAGAACATTTTTACTTCTGCTTCGTTTTCGTTTCGTCGTCTTCGTCTTCTTCGTCTATTTCGTCTTCGTCTTCTTCGTTATAGACAATTCGTGTGAAATTAACACGTGTATTTTTCTTCTGCTTCGTCTCTTCCTCCTTCTTCGCCATCTTTGTCTTCTTCGTTATAGACAGTTCGTGTGAAACTTGAGGATGGGGTTAGAGGAAGATGGAGGAATGGAGGGAGAGAGAAGTGGAAGTAGAGAAGGAAGGAGGAGGAGACGGTAGATGGTAATGATGAATTGAGATTTTTCGTTTTTGAATTGTTTGAGATTTAGTTTAAGCATTTTATTGATTTTTTTAGATCTCTTATTTGGAAGAAATTAAGTGTAATTAACAAAACACGATACTTGAAAATAAAAGGGAAAAAAAGAAAACTTTGGAGAAGGAAGCCTGCAGAGATTTAGAATTGCGCCAAAAATGCAAGAGAAAAATAGAAGGATAACGAAAGAAGTTTTATAACATTGAACAGACGAGCGGAGATAAGGAGAAGGGAAACGAAAGCAAGAGATGGATAGCCAATCGGAAAAAAAATAAAAAAGGGAAAAATGGAAATTCTGAATTAAGACAAGGAAAACAGATAAAATTAGGGAGAAACAGGTAAATGATTAAAAGGGGAAAAGGGGGGAAAGAATGATGGAAAATATGGAAGAGAAGGTGGAGGGAGGAAGCAAGGCTTGAACATGCGGACGCACGAAAGAGGAACTAAAGGAAAGAAGGAAGAACGGAGAAGGCGAAGGAGGGAATCGAACGAGAATGGGACACAAGATGGCCACCGTCCGTTAGAGGTGTTCTCGAAGTTTCTGCAATTACGAGTTCAAGCTGCAGAGTGAGCGGTCGTTGGAGCGGAAACATGTTCTGCGAGGGCGAGTAGGAGGGTGGGGGAGGGAGGGAGAGGGGAGGGGGAGGGAGGGGCGAAGGAGAGGGGGGAAAGAGGGGGAGGGGGGAGGAGGGGAGGGGGAAGGAGGACTGAAGGAGAGGGGGAAATGGGGGAGGGGGAAGGAGGACTGAAGGAGAGGGGGAAAGAGGGGAGGGGGAAGGAGGACTGTAGGAGAGGGGGAAAGAAGGGAGGGAGAAGAAGGACTGGAGAAGAGGGGGAAAGAGGGGAGGGAATGAGGCCTGGAGAAGAGGGAGAAATGGGGGAGGGAAGGAGGACTGAAGGAGAGTGAGGAAGAAGGGAGGAAGGAGGGCCGAAGGAGAGTGGGAAATAGGGGAAGGAAGGAGGCCTGGAGAAGAGGGGAAAAGGGGGGAGGGGGAAGGAGGGCCGAAGGAGAGGGGGAAGGAAAGGGGGGAGGGGGAAGGAGGGCCGAAGGAGAGTGGGGAAGAGGGGAGGGAGGAGGACTGAAGGAGAGTGAGGAAGAGGGAGGGAGGAGGGCCGAAGGAGAGGGAGAAAGAAGGGAGGAAGGAGGCCTGGAGAAGAGTGGGAAATAGGGGAAGGAAGGAGGCCTGGAGCAGAGAGTGGAAGGGGAGGAGAGAAGAAGAAAGGGAGACAGCGAATGCAGTCCACTGGCGACAGGTGTCACGCATAATATAACCCTTGTAAATGAGGCAGTGCCGGGCGTCTTGCCCAACGCACTGCCTGGCGTCGCATGCGTCGTCCGCACGAACGGGAGGGCGAGTGCGGACGCCATGCTTTTCCCCGCCGCTCGAGATTTTGTTTTATGAGGTTATTGTTTTTTTTTCGATGAACTGAAAAACAAAACAAACAAAAAACAGAAAAAAAGAGAAAAAAAAACATTGTTTTTTCGATGAACTGAAAAACAAAACAAACAAAAAACAGAAAAAAGAGAAAAAAAACATTGTTTTTTCGATGAACTGAAAAACAAAACAAACAAAAAAACAAAAAAGAGAGACAGAGAGAAAAAGAAAAAGACGGTTTCTCTGTACCTCGCAAGGCTAGCTCGTCAAATGTGGAAATGTAGAGGTATAGAGTAGCCACCTCCTGCCGTTACATGTATTGGTGCCACTTGGTTTATTGGTAAATAATGTATGTATGTGTGTGTTCGCATGTGTGTATCCTTATATAAGCATACACACGCACATATACGTTTATCTACAAAAAGTACATAAGGTGCAGAGTAAAGGGAGGATTGCATAAAAGGAAAAAGGACGAGTGAGCGGGCAGGCGCGAGGCAGCCGTCCGTGGAGGCAATTGCATCCCCAAATGCAGCCCGCCCAGGCCTACACGTGCCTATAGCCAGTGGACCGAAACGGAGAGGTGGGAACAGGAGCGAAGGACTGAGGCGTGAGAAGTCGGAGGGGTGAGAAGTCCTATTTCTATCCCATTTTTTCCCTCCTTTCACTCCCTCTCCATCCTTACCCATACCTCTTATCTTTGCTCTTGTCCTTGCTTTTTCTTCGCCTTTCCACTCTTCTACTTGGAGTTCCTGTCCTCTTCCCTTTCTCATTCCTGCCCCTTCCCTTCATCATTCCCGTCTCCTTCCCATTCCCATTTCCCCCGCCCCCCCTCCCTAGCACCCGTTACCCCCGCCCCCCTCCCTGGCACCCCATACCCCCCACCCCTCACCCCATACCCCCCACCCCTCCTTGCCATGTTCCCTCCCAAGTGCTCAAATAAACACGAGGATGGACAGGGAATCACCCAGGTATCTGCTCACAGGAAGTGGGAACTCGCAGATAGGATATATTATGAACGGCCAGACGAATGTGTAGTTGAGGCGGTGCACGTTCCAAAGTATGAAAAATCATTTCTTAAGAGTCTGATGAAAGGAATTGTAAGAAATGAAAAAGGAAAAAAAAACGAGGGAGATTCAATGCGAAAACAACGACTTATAAGTATGGAAAATCATTTCTTAAGAGTGAAAGGAATGGTAAGAAATGAAAAAGGAAAAAAAAACGAGGGAGATTCAGTGCGAAAACAAAGCAGAGGGACCATGGAGATTCAATGCGAAAACAAAGCAGAGGAACCATATTGATCAATAAGTGTCACGCGGACGGACATGCAGATTGGCAAGCGGGGAATCAGGCCATCGAAATTCAAGGCACATATTGACAGACATGAGCCTGTGTTGCATCGCGGAATCAGCCCTTCAAAGTCTCGGGCTTAGCACACACACACACACACGCATGAGGGATTTGCGTCCGTGTTTATTTTGTATGCAAATAAAGTTTGGACTAAGAAATGCGTTGGCCGGGAAGCCTTGGCAAATCATGATGAAAAAAAAAATGGAAGCTCGAAAGCGGATTTATCTTTTTTTTTTCTTTTCTTTTTTTTTTTGGCATTTTAGGCTCATTTCCATATTTTTTGATCCAGCAGAAGCATCTGTCTGAGGATAAAGAAAACTCAGGTTGGGACTAATGACAAGTAAACACGGAGAAGGGACTTAAAGGGACTTAGATATTTTTTTCCTTTTTTCTTTGTGGGTAAAGGGTTGAGGGTTAGAGGAGAGGAGGAAAGTGGATGAGGATAATTAGGCAGAATAATTGTTAGCGAAGATTAGTAGAAGGTGCGGGAGGGCGAAAGACGTGAAGGCCAAGGATTATTGGAAGATGGTGGTCATAGAGGAGGACAAGGAACAAGAGAAATGGAACAGGCGGACGAAGAAGACGAAGACGACGACGAGGAGGAAGGGAAACTCAGCGACGTCTCGGAAGATGATCGTCTCGCCGGCATGAAGAAGGATTTCCTGATGATGGCGATGCGGACCGGGCGAGATCCCTCCTCGTGACGTCATAATCCGTGACGTCATTATGGCGTGAGAATTTGTTGCTTCATTTGGATGGGAATTATTATCGCGTTGGTGTGAAGAGGCGTGAAAATGCTTCGATTGCTCTTCGCGTTATTATTCTTTAGGCTCGGTATAACATTAAATCGAATCATGGAGTTTGGAAAGAAAGGTGAATATATAGAGACCAAAACAAAAAGAAATGACAGGAAAAGTGGAACAAAGAAAAAGAAAAAGAAAAAAGAAAAAGGTAGAAAAAGAAAAAAAGACAAGAAGAGGAACATAAACAGTGAATAAAGGGAAAGACAAAGCAAAAAAAATAGCAATAAAGAAGGAAGACCACAAGCAATTAGAGATAGACGGCGGGGTATCATTGTCATTCGTCCCGGACTGGAGAGGACGAAAGAGCCCGAAGTGAAGAGGCGGGAGAAGGAGACACACGTCACTTTGTCCGAGTTGCGTGGGCGTGGGCGCGCGTCTGATCACCCAAGTTAGGAGAGCAGTAATTCGGAAGTCGAATTTCGGACGTCGGATGCTCCTCCTTCTGCTCCTGCTTCTGTCCCTTCTTCTGCTGCTTCCGCCCCTGCTTCTGCTCCTTCTTCTGCCCCTGCTTTTGCTCCTCCTTCTGTCCCTTCTTCTGCCCTTGCTTCTGCCCCTCCTTCTGCTCCTGCTCCTGCTTCTGGCCCTGCTTCTGCCCCTCCTCCTGCTCCTGCTTCTGCCCCTCCTTCTGTCCCTGCTTCTGCTCTTGCTCCTGCTTCTGCTCCTGCTTCTGCTCCTCCTTCTGCCCCTACTTCTGCCCCACCTTCTGCTCCTGCTCCTCCTTCTGCCCCTACTGCCCCTCCTTCTGCTCCTGCTCCTCCTTCTGCCCCTACTTCTGCCCTTTCTTCTGTCCCTGCTTCTGCTCCTCCTTCTGCCCCTGCTTCTGCTTCTGCCCCTGCTTCTGCCCCTCCTCCTGCTTCTGCTCCTGCTTCTGCCCCTGCTTCTGCTCCTGCTCTTCCTGCTGCCCCTACTTTTGCCCCTCCTTCTGCTCCTGCTCCTCCTTCTACCCCTACTGCCCCTCCTTCTGCTCCTGCTCCTGCTTCTGCCTCTCCTTCTGCTCCTGCTCTTCCTGCTGCTTCCGTCCCTGCCTCTGCTGGATGGTCGCCGCCGTTGGAAGTTGTTGTGACGGAGATGATGGAAGTTTTGGCCATTGATTTGGATTAGGGGGAAGTTCGGGCGCTCGCGGGAGTCCACGTAGACGGATCGAGGAGGGCGCCCGTGTCCTGTGTCGGGAGGGCGGAAGTGTGATGGATTTTGGGCGCGTTTGGGGAATCGGGGTTGCGAAGACGGCGAGGGGTTATAGGAGGCCGGTTTTTTTATGGGAGGGAATGGATGTTAGAAAAGAGGGAAGGGAGGGAATGACACGAAAATGGCGAAGGAAAGAAAGAAATTTCGTTTTCTATGCTTTTTTTTTTCTTTCTTTCTTTCTTTCTTTTTAATTATCCTCTTTTTTGGATTCCCGGTTTCCAAGTTGGGTTCCCAGTGAGGCGGAGGGAAGGAAGCCCGGGCGACGGAAGGGAAGGAGAGGAGGAAGAAGAAGATTGCGAGTTCGTAAATTAGCAAGTTAGTTAATTTCGTCAGCAAAGTTCTGCAACTGGAATTAATCTTCGGCGCAAAGCTAGTTCTCGCGCCTGAGAAAAGGATAATGACATGGGATACTTACGGTTAGAGAAAAGACGGTTGGGATATTGTTTGGATATTTTTTTTATCTTGGTTTGAATTAGATACGGTTAGAGAAAAGACGGTTTGGGGTTTTGTTTTGAATATTCTTTAATCTTAGTTTGAATCGTGTGTTACATGTATTCTTTTGATCTAAGTGAACTAGTTCCATGGTATAGATGAATTGTATTTGATTGCAAAAGAAGTTGTATTCATTTTTTTTAACTTGTCTGCTTAAAGATATATTCATTTTGTCTTGTATAACACTCGCATAACCGACCGCGTTGACCCTCTGACAAATTACACTTAAAGCTTATTGTCATTTGTGTCTTAATGCTCCGGTAGTCTACTCGATGTCCGTTGAATTCGACACATTTGATACGAAAAAAATATTTAATTTAATAACGCGATACATTTAACAGGAGGGGAGGGCATGCGCGCGCGACCCCATTATGAACGGATCTCGTCTCATTTAACGACTGAACTTGGTCGCTTAATACCGCCGTTATTGGGATTGATATTCGTCCTCTTTTTTTTTCTCTCTCCTCCTCTCGCTCGTTTTGTCTCTCCCCCTCCGTCTGTCATCTCGTTTTATGTTCCCTTTCCCTTTCTTGATGTTCGTTTGGTTTCTTCTGGGCTTCTCTGTTTCTTGGTTTTGTTTGTTTCCGTCTTGTTTTTGTTGCCATTTGTGATTTTTTTTTTTTTTATCTTGTTACCCGTTTCGCATTTTCTCATTTTGCCTTCATTCCCTTATCTCCTTTCGTTTATCACTTATAGTCCCATTTTCTTTCTCCCGTCTTCAGTTTTCTAAATTTTGCCCCCCCTTCCCCCCTCTCCCACCCTTCTTTTTGGAGGACGCCTTGTTGTCGTTTCATCTTTATGTTACAATATATCGCCTTCCCAATTATTCCTTTCACCTTAACCTTTCGGTCTTTTTTTTCTAATTCCATCCTCGTCTTCCTCCCATTGTTATCATCTCTCTCCTCTGTTACTTCTATCACCAATCCCATTTTCTCTTGCCATCCTTTTCTTTCCCTTTCTTCTCCTTCCATCACTTCTTTCTAACCTCGTCACGGCTCCTAGGTGGCGGAGACGATCAAGACGTGGATGAGGAGCCGGACGGAGGGGAGAGAGGAGGCAAGGAACGATTGAGGGAGAGAGGGAGAGGGAGAGAGAGAGGGGGGGGCAGGAAAGTAGGCAGACAGACAGACAGACAGACAGGTAGGCAAGCAAGCAGGCAAGCAAGCAAGCAAGCAAGCAAGCAGGCAGACAGACAGGCAGGTAGGCAAGCAAGCAGGCAGACAGACAGGCAAGTAGGCAAGCAAGCAGACAGACAGACAGGCAGGTAGGCAAGCAAGCAAGCAGACAGACAGGCAGGTAGGCAAGCAAGCAAGCAGACAGGCAGGCAGGCAGGCAGACAGGCAGGCAGGC
>NC_091563.1:5110948-5123448 GCF_042767895.1 Penaeus vannamei
GAGGGAAGAGGGAGGGAGGAGATAAGAAGGGAAATGAAACACGAAGAGGTGGAGGAGGATAAGGGGAGTGTTGGAAAGGGGGAGAGAATTAAAAGCGGGGAGGAAGAAGAGGGGGGAGAGGGGGTCGGGGGCAAGTGGGGAGAGCGAAGCGACGTCAGCGAAGCCCCACAAGGACAAATGACCCGGCCAACTCCCTCCCGCACGGGCTATCTACGTGTCCCAGCTGCCTCGCTCTCCTTTTTACCCATCTGTCGGATTACGTCGGCCTACCTTGCCCGGGTTCCGTTTCACTGCGTCCACGGCCATCCTTCGCTCCTTCTTTGTCCTCAGGTTTACTCACTTATTCTCTGTGTACAATGTTTCAATAATTTTGCGTTCGTAGAGCCGCTCCAAGGGGGGGGGGGGCAGGGCGGATACGCTTAGGGATGCAGAGGAGCCTTCTTCCGGGGCAGATAGGAGGGCGTCTTCGTTTGTTCACGGATACACATACACGTACGCACACACACACACGCGCACACACGTACACACGCAGAAGCGTTTGTGTCTCATGTCTGCATCTCTGTCCGTGGCGAAGTGTGCGACCCTGCTTGTGTGCATGTTCGTCCGCCTTTCCCCGCGTGCATCTCATGCATTCGCGAGCGGGGGCGCGGGTTCGCTCGGCGGCCGAGTGCGCCTTCGTAAAACATTTAAGGTCCGCGAGAGGAGGAGGCGGCGAGGGCGGCTTCCCGACGCCCTCGCCCGCGCCGGCGCCCGGGCAGCCGCGGCCCCCTTTTCGTCGCCGCCGCCGATGCCCGGGCGGCGGGCGCGGCCTTGGACCTGCATGAACTGCGTCACGCCAGCCAGCGCTCCCCCGGCCGTCATAACGACTGCATTGCATGGCACCTTCATCACTGCCTGCATGATTTCGTCTTTGCTTTCTCTTACTCACTCGTTCACTCTGTCTCTTTATTCTCTTTCTCTCTCTCCACCTTTCAGATCTATGCGGAATCGATTACTGTTTTTTTTTCTTTCCCTTGATAATCGCGCTCAAGCTTAATTATTCGCGCTATTCTTGGCAACGGTGGCCGCAGGGTGTGAGCGAGGGCGGGAAAGATTTATTCTTTCTCCTCCGTTTCCCTTCTTCTTAAAAGCTCTCTCGCTTTCTCCGCCTTTCTTTCTTCGTCATTTTCATTAGTACGCGCACGCTCAGTCACGTTGTCGGTTTCCTTTCTCTTTTTCTTCACCTTTGTTATTACACGCAGGCGCACTTACACAGTCTCTCTCTGTCTGTCTGTCTCTCTCTCTCTCTCTCTCTCTCTCTCTCTCTCTCTCTCTCTCTCTCTCTCTCTCTCTCTCTCTCTCTCTCTCTCTCTCTCTCTTTCTCTCTCTCTCTCCCCCCCCCTCTCCCCCCCCCTCTCCCCCCCCCATTTCTCCCCTTATATGTCTCTTCCTGTCTCTTCCTGTCCTTATCTGCCTTCCTCCCTCTCTCCTCTGCTTCCTTGCCTCTCTTCCTCTCTCTCTCTCTCACTCCCTTCCACTCCCTCCCTCCCCTCGCTCCCCCTCTCCCCCCCTTCCTAACTGCAGAATAGCATGCGTGGGGGGAGATGATGACCGTCATATATATGCAGCTGTTTGTTTGTGGTTTAGCACTTTGCTGTGTTTCGAGAGTGATATCAGACAGAGAGCGAGACAGAAACAGAGAATGAGACAGACACAGAGATACAAAGAGAGAGATAAGAGACAGACACTGAGACAAGATGACAAAGCGAGACAGAAACACAGAGACAGACAGAGAGATACAAAGAGACAGAGGTAAGAGACAGACAGAGAGATACAAAGAGACAGAGATAAGAGACAGACAGAGAGATACAAAGAGACAGACAGAGAGATACAAAGCGACAGAGATAAAAGAGACAGACACAGAGACACAGACAAGGTGACAAAGCGAGACAGAAACACAGAGATACAAAGAGACAGACAGACAGAGAGACACGGAGACAAGATGACAAAACGAGACAGAAACACGGAGACAGACACAGAGATACAAAGAGACAGACAGAGAGACACTGAAACAAGGTGACAGAGCGAGACAGAGAGAGACGTAGGACAGAGGTAACAAGTGTTTAGCGTGGGGAGAGGGGGGGAGGGGGGATGGGGGGCGGGCGTCCGTGGTGTTGAGGAAAGATGACGTTATTGCCTGCTATCCAGCTCGATCGGGCGGCTCAGGAAAACTTATTACGCTTGGGAGGTGACGCACGCCAGCGCAAACACGGACATGAAAAGGACACGCCGAAAGAGCGGGGAGGAGGAGGAAACAGAGAAGAAGGCGGGACGGACGAAGATGGTAAGATCAGAAGTTGTGGGAAATGAGGAGAAAGAGCGAAGGAGGAGAAAGGAAGGGGTAGAAAAATGGGGAGGAGGACTAAGAGAGACGAAATTGATAGCGTGATGCATAAGAACCTGCACACGCAAGCTCAACGCGCTCACACAAATGCACATACGCGCGCGCGCACGCACACACGCGCGCACGCACACACGCGCGCACGCACACACGCACGCACGCACGCACGCACGCACGCGCACACACACACACACACACACACACACACACACACACACACACACACACACACACACACACACACGCACGCACGCACGCACACACACACACACACACACACACACACACACACACACACACACACACACGCACGCACGCACACACACACACACACACACACACACACACACACACACACACACACACACACACACACACACACACACACACACACACACACACACACACACACACGCACGCACGCACACACACACACACACACACACACACACACACACGCACACGCACACGCACACACAGAAAGAGAGAGAGAGAGAGAGAGGGGGGGGGAGGTATAGGCACAGATGTAGATGCAGCTAGTCAAGTAGGTAGATACAAATATGGATATACAGCATAACTATGGATACATTTTATTTAAAGTTTTCCTTTTTTTTCTTTCTTACATGAGTGTACATGTGAGTCAGGGAGCCTCCCGCGTAACTATTAGCCCGAGAGTAGAGCACTAACAGGGCGGGAAACCTTCAGCATGCGAGTTATTACGGGTAATGCTGGTAACAAATCGAATAAGCATGTGATAGCGCCTCGGCCGAAGGAGGCGAGTGGCTGAGGGAGAGAGGAGGATAATGAGGGGGAAGGTGGAGGTAGGTGAGGGAGCGAGGAGGGAGGGAGAGGGGTGTGGAGTGGGTGGGGGGGAAGTGGAGGTGGAGGTTGGAAAGGAGGTTTGGAGGCGAGGAGGAGAGGAGATAAGGACAGGAGATGGTAACTGGAGGTGGGAGGTGGAAGGAAGGGTGGAAGAAAGATTACGGGAAGGGTAATAAGCAAGGTGGGATTAAGAGAAATGGGACGCGGATGAGGGAAAAGGGGGAGGGAGGGATAAAAGGTAGGAAGGAGAAAGAGGATGAAATAATGATATGGAAGATTGGAGTAAGGAGAAAGAGGGCAAGAGACAGCAAAAGTGGTAAGGGAAGAAAAGATAAGTTTAAAAAAAATGGTAGATAATTAAAAAAGGAAGAGTAAGCATAAGCACAAAAAAAACGACGCCACGACACGAGAAAGAAGAGACAAAGAGATAAAAAAGGAAGATGAAGGAACAAGTAAGGTGCGGCGTCGAAGAGAGCGACCCTTTCCTCCTGAACGGCGACAGGGGGGGTGGGGGGGCGTAGGCGGCGGGGGGAGGGGGGGGCGAGGGGCGAGCGAAGACAAAGCGGAGGCTGCCGCTGGACTCGACTCCCGCGGCGCCCGTGAATGGGGGAGATGATGAGGGTGATGATGAGGGTGATGATGGGGGAGGTGATGAGGGAGATGATGGGGGAGTATAAGGGAAAGGATGGGCAGATGATGATTGAGATGATGATTGAGATGATGGGGGAGATGATGAGGGAAATGATGGGGGAGATGATGAGGTAAATGGGGGAATGGAGGGGGTGGTGAGAGGAAGGGGAGAGTGGTAAATTGAGGGGAATGGAGGGGGTGGTGAGAGGAAGGGGAGAGTGGTAAATTGAGGGAAGGGAGGGGTTAGAGGGGAGGGGTGTTTTGGGTTTGGTTAGAGGAAGGGGAGAGTGAGAGGGTGGGGATTGGGAAAAGGGAAAGGAAGGGGATGAGGGAGAAGGACTGGAAAGGGAGAGTAGAATAAGAGTAGGTAGAAAGGGGAAGGAGGAGAGAGAGAAAAGGAGGTAGGGTAAAGGAAGAGGAACTGGAGGAATTAGGAAGGACGAGAGAAAACACCCTAAAAGGTGAAAGAAAGATAAGATGAAAAAAAGAGAAAAGAGAAGATAAAAAAAAGAAAAGAGAAGATGAAAAAGGGAAAGAAAGATAAGAAAAAGGCGAAAGAAAGAGAAGAAAAAAGCGAAAGAAAGAGATAATAAAAAAGAGAGAGAAAGAAATAATAAAAAAACGAAAGAGAAAGAAGATAAAAAGAGAAAGAAAGAGAGAATGAAAAAGCAAAAGAAAGAGATAATAAAAAAGCGAAAGAAAGAGAAAATAAAAAAGCGAAAGAGAGAGAAGATAAAAAAGCGAAAGAAAGAGATAATAAAAAAGCGAAAGAGAGAGAAAATAAAAAAGCGAGAGAGAAGATAAAAAGTGAAAGAAAGAGGAAGATAGGAGAAGGAAAAGCTCGCGAGAAACGCAGACTTGGAAAGACCCGTCGAGAGCGAAGCGAGGGGAGACGAGGGTGGCGAGGGGTAAGGTATGCGAACTCAGGTCTGTTGAGGGGAGTGGAAGGGAGGAGGAGAAGGAAGGGGAGAGGAAGGGAGGAGGAGAAGGAAGAGGAGAGGAACGGGGAAGGGAGGAGGAGAAGGAAGAGGAGAGGAACGGGGAAGGGATGAAAGAGGTGACGAAGTGGAAGGGAAGAGGAGAGGAACGCGGAAGGGAGGAGGAGAAGGAAGATGAGAGGAACGGGGAAGGGATGAAAGAGGTGGCGAAGTGGAAGGGAAGAGGAGGATGAAGAGGAGAGGAACGCGGAAGGGAGGAGGAGAAGGAAGAGGAGAGGAACGGGGAAGGGAGGAGGAGGAGAAGAAAGAGGAGAGGAACGGGGAAGGGAGGAGGAGAAGGAAGAGGAGAAGAACGGGGAAGGGATGAAAGAGGTGGTGCCAATAGAGGCGGTGCCAATAGATGTGGTGATGGCACTATTGGTGGTGTTGGCAATAGTGCAGAGAGTGGTGGTGGCGTTCGCAGTGGTGGTGTTGAGAGTGTCGATGGGGTTGGTGGATGGACAAGAAAACGAGAAAGGGAATAAAAAAAAATCACTAGACAGAATAAAAATAAAAATGATAAATGGGAAATAATAGGTAATAAAAGATTACAAGATGGGGAATAAAAAATCACTAGACAAAATAAAAATAAAAATAATAAATAGGAAATAATAGGTAATGATGAAAGATATAAGATATGGAATTAAAAAAAAAAGAAAAACATTAGATAGACGGTCGGTTTATTAAAATTGTGTGAGGTACGATCCAGAGAATATTCATTTTACGGACTTGCATATACACAGAAATTTGTCCTTACCTGTTAAGTCAAGACATGCTTATCTACCTTAAAGATAGGTAGATGAATGTATATCTATCAGAGAGATAGACAAATATGCATTTATGTGTGTGTTTATGCATCTTCGTATATATGAACATTAATTGGGTCGAGTCTTGAATAATTTGAATAAATTAACCGAATGAAGAGAGTACGAAAGAAAATGTGGACATATAGCGCAAAGGAACAAATGGATACACACAAGAGCTAAAATGGAGCGACAGTCAGATAACGAAAAAGAAATCAAGATAACGAAAAAAGAAGTAAAGATAACGAGAAAGAAATAGAGATAACGAAAAAAGAAATAGAGATAACGAAAAAAGAAATAAAAGATAACGAAAAAAAGAAATAGAGATAACGAAAAAGAAATAGAGATAACGAAAAAGAAATAGAGATAACGAAAAAGAAATAGAGATAACGAAAAAGAAATAGAGATAACGAAAAAGAAATAGAGATAACGAAAAAGAAATAGAGATAACGAAAAAGAAATAGAGATAACGAAAAAGAAATAGAGATAACGAAAAAGAAATAGAGATAACGAAAAAGAAATAGAGATAACGAAAAAGAAATAGAGATAACGAAAAAGAAATAGAGATAACGAAAAAGAAATAGAGATAACGAAAAAGAAATAGAGATAACGAAAAAGAAATAGAGATAACGAAAAAGAAATAGAGATAACGAAAAAGAAATAGAGATAACGAAAAAGAAATAGAGATAACGAAAAAGAAATAGAGATAACGAAAAAGAAATAGAGATAACGAAAAAGAAATAGAGATAACGAAAAAGAAATAGAGATAACGAAAAAAGAAATAGAGATAACGAAAAAAGAAATAGAGATAACGAAAAAAGAAATAAAAGATAACGAAAAAAGAAATAAAAGATAACGAAAAAAAGAAAATAAAGATAACGAAAAAAAAAGAAAATAAAGCAAGAAGGAAGGATGCACAGAGAGACAGTTGCGTGAAGGCAGGCTGACTCCTCCCACGCTAACCTGTTTTATGGCAGGTGTGGGCGGGGCGACGGAAACTTAGTTTGCATAATGACATTACGGAGGGACAGGGAGAAAGGTAGGTAGGTGGGCAAGCAGGTAGGTTTGGGAGGGAAGGAGGAGGGGGAGGGAGGGTCTTTGGGGGGGGGCGGTGGGGGGGGGAGAAAGGTAGGTGGCAAAGCAGGTAGGTTTGGGAGGGAAGGAGGAGGGGGGAGGGTCTTTTGGGGGGGAGGGAGAAAGGTAGGTGGGCAGGTAGGTAGGTTTGGGAGGGAAGGAGGAGGGGGGAGTGGGGAGAGGGGGGAGGGGGGAGGAGAAAGGTAGGTTTGGGAGGGAAGGAGGAGGGGGGGAGTGTGTAGAGAGGGGAGAGGAGAAAGGTAGGTGGGCAGGCAGGTAGGTTTGGGAAGGAAGGAGGAGGGGGGAGTGGGGAGATGGGGAGGGAGAGGGAGAGGAGAGAGAATTAGATAGGTATGAATGGGAATGAGGGGAGAGGGGAAGGAAGAAGGGGAAGGAAAAGACAAATAGGGAGAGAGAGAGGGGAGAAAGACACAAGTACGGTACAGCCACAAGCACAAAGCACCGTAGATGATATAGAGGGAAAATGCAGAACGATATGGATATGTAGAGAAAGCGAAGAAGAGCAATAAAAAACAGAGAAGAAAAACAAATATTGAAAAGAAATATGAAAGAAAAAAACGAAGAAAAAAAGAAAAAACAGAAGAAAAACAAATATTGAAAAGAAATATGAAAGAAAAAAAACGAAGAACAACAAGAAAAAACAGAAGAAAAACAAATATTGAAAAGAAATGTGAAAGAAAAAAAACGAAGAAGAACAAGAAAAAACAGAGAAGAAAAAAATATATTGAAAAGAGATATGAAAGAAAAATTATCGACTGGGAATAGGATGAAAAGAAAAATGTATTGGCGCGATTAGTCGAACACAAAGAGAAAGAAATATAATGACCACAGATAAGAAAGTAAAAGAGAAAGGACCCAGAGAGGGATTAATGGGATCCCTCAAGAAAATCGGAAAAGAAAGAGAAAGAGAGAGGGAGAGAAAAGAAGAAAGAGAGTGGGAGAAAAGGAGAAAGAGAGAGAAAAAGAGAAAGAGAGAGAAAAGGAGAAAGAGAGAGAAAGAGAAAAAGAGAGAGAGAGAGAGAGAGAGAATAAGAGAGAGAGAAAAAAAAAGAGAGAGAGAGAAGGAGAAAGAGAAAGAAGAGAGCGAAAGGGAAATGGCCAGACTGCAAAGACTTTCGTGCAGTGTGTATCCGGCACTCCGCTCGGCCCATCGGATAAGCGGCCTCGGTAACGACGGCGTGGCTCCTTCCTACCCCCCCCCCTCCCCTTCCTCCTACTCCCGCCCCTTCCTCCCTACTCCTGACTCCTCCTTCCCACCCCGCTCCTATCCCCTACTATTGACTCCTCTTTCCTACCCCCTCCCCTTCCCCCTGCTATTGACTCCTCCTTCCTATCCCCCCTCCTATCCCCTACTCCTAACCCCCCCTTCCCACCCCGCTCCTTCCTCCTACTCCTGATCCTCTTTCCTGCCCCCGCCCATAACCCCCACTCCCTGATTCCTCCTTCCTACTCCTGCCCCTGTCCCCTACCCTCGAATTCCTCCTCCTTACCTCCGTTCCTGGCCCCTAGTTTCCCTATTTCCTACTTTCCTCCTTCCTGATTCCTTCCCCCTCCTCCTTCCTGTTTCTCCCTTTGTCCATCCGTCTTCCATCTACCCTTTCCTTCTTTACCCAACATCTTTCTCTCTCTCCCCTCATTCTTTCCTTCCATTTGCTTCCTCCCCTTCGTCTTCTCTTCCCTTCCTCCCTCCCTCACTTTCTGTCACCTCTCTTCCTCTCCTCTCTCCTCGTCCCCTTCCTTCTTCTTCCCCTATCTCCAACTCCCCCCCTCCTTCTTCTTCCCCTTCCTTCCCTTACCCCTCTCCTCTCCTTCCTGTTTCGTCTGTGGTGATATTGTGTCTTTCTTGGAACACAAATCGCTTTATATTTTGGAGAAATCGAACAGATCTCAAGTAGAAGGCAACGGCGATGATTCCCTGTTTTGCCCCTTCTCTCTTTCTTTCTCTCTATCATCTCCATTCTCTCTACAGTTGTCCTTCGTTCTTTCTCTTCACCTTTTCTTACACCCTTTCCTCATGCCCCCCCCCCTCCCCCTCCCCCATAGCTTCGTGTTCAGACGGGTCTCCGATGCTTAAGGTCCGTTTTTCGGTTGTTTTGTGTGGTTGTCTGGACGTTATTTGCAACACGATGGGCTTTCTCGCTTTCTTGGTCATTTCTTTTCTATTATTTGATATTTTGGATTAAATTATCTACGTATCTTTTTTTTTTTTTTTTTTTTTTTTTTTGCTGTAGTCTATTGTATTGTTTTTTTATTGTCGTTTCTATTTTGTTTCTTTAGTCATTATTTAGTGTTGGATGGAATAAATACCGTTTAAAAATCTTGGTATAAAAGCGTCGATGATGAAGTAAATGAATGAGTGATAATTCCTGTGATGTTCAGCCTTTGTTCTTTTGAGCCGGTGATTAATCTAGAAGTTTTTAATTCGATTGAACGATTAATGCGCAGTTTTACTTTGCGCGAGTTGACTTCAGTATTGCTAGAGTGTAGAATGTAAAGTTTGTTTTTTCTTAATTTCTAATCTGTTTTTTTTTTAAATGTTAAGCGTTAGATTTTTCTTTTCTTTTTTCTTTAATTTTTGTGTTTTTGTTTATCTGAAAGTTTTATTTCTTTCTATATTTTTTTCTCGTTTACCCATTTCATTCATTGTTTCCATTTTTTGTTTCTTTTTGTCCGTTTTCGCGTATTAATTTCCTTTATATTTTTCATCCTTTTACATCACAGTCTCCATTCGTGTGTAGCCCCCCCCCCACCCCACCCCACCCACACACCCACACACACATATGATATATCTATGTCCGTCAGTTTCCACTTCTGCTGCAAGTCATTTTTATTTATTTATTTATTTGTTTTTTTATAATGGATCCTTATGTAACCGAACAGGCCAGACGGGGAAGGGGAAGGAGTAAAGGGAGGAGTGCGAGGGAGTAAGGGAGTGAGGGCTTGGGGGAGGGGTGAGGGAGGTGATAGTGGGAAGATGGTAAGCAGACGAGGGGAGGAGGGTAAGGGGGAATAGTGAGGGGATTAGGAGGGGAATGGGGGTGAGGGAGCGAGGAGGAGGGAGGGGCGGGGAGCGAGGTGGAGGGAGGGGCGGGGAGGAGGGTGGGGCGGGGATCGTGGAGGAGAGAGGGGCGGGGAGGAGGGAGGAGGGAGGGGCGGGGATCGAGGAGAAGGGAGGGAGGGGCGGGGAGGAGGGAAGGGCGGGGAGGGGCGAAGCGAGCCTCTGCCAGCGGGACAGGTTTGCTTGCCTCACCTCGTCCTCACTTGAGTAAGTCGTCCTCATGCCACCTCGCCCACCTTGCCTGTCCTTGTTTGTTTTTTTTGTTGCATGTGTTTGTTGCTCCTGTTTGTTTGCATTGAAGCGTTGTGGATCGGGTGCTTTGTTTGTTGTTTTGTTTATTCTTTGTTGTTTTGCGTTGTTGATTTCGTGATTGAGTGTGATTATTTTTTTTGTAGAAACGGTTCATATTAGGATTGATGTGGTATTGCTTTTTGTAGTATGTTGTAGTTGTTGTTTTTGGTTGTCTAATTCCTGTATTGTGTGCTGTTGTTTCTTTGTTATTATCGTTTGTATTTCTGTTGGTTTTACGTTTCTCTCTCTCTCTCTCTCTCTCTCTCTCTCTCTCTCTCTCTCTCTCTCTCTCTCTCTCTCTCTCTCTCTCTCTCTCTCTCTCTCTCTCTCTCTCTCTCTCTCTCTCTCTCTCTCTCCCCCTCTCTCTCTCTCGGTGTATATGTATTATTTTCGTTGCCTTTGTGTCCACTCATGGGCTCACCTTTGCCATCATGCAATGTAGTCGCCTGTGCAGAAACAGCTGACAAAACAATAACAATAACAGCTGGCGAAACATCGTAGGTTAGCGTTCTGGCAAAGGCTTCTCTCCGGCGGGAAAAAAAGGTATACCGGCGGCGTGCCAGCTATTTCGGACGATTTTAATTTGATATTCGCTAATTCGATATTCTGAATTTGATTCTTCGAATTAAATATGGTAGACGTGATGCCCCCTGGCTGCTTGCCACGCGCGTCAGGTGTGCGCTGCTAATGAGGCGGGAGAGGGTGCCTGGCTTTTCAGTGGGAGGGGGAGAGGGGGGGGAGGGGGAGGGAGATCGAGAGGGAGGAGAGGGAGAGGGAGAGGGAGGGGAGTTGGAGTGGGAGGCGGGAGAGGGAGGCGGAGAGGGAGGGGAGTGGGTGGTATGGAGGCGGAGAGGGAGAGGGAGAGGGAAATGGAGAGGGAGGGGAGTGGGAGGCGGAGAGGGAGTGGAGGAGGGAGTGGAGGGGAGAGGGGGAGGGAGGGGGAGATCGAGAGGGAGGGAGTGGGAGTGGGAGGCGGAGAGGGAGGAGGAGGGAGAGGGAGTGGGAGAGGGGGGAGAGGGAGAGGGGGAGAGGGAGAAGGAGATCGAGAGGGAGTGGGAAATGGAGAGGGAGTGGAGTGGGGTCGGGGAGAAAGAGGAAGAGAGACGGTATGAGGGGAAAAGGAAAAGGGACAGGGGCGGATAGGAGAGGGTACAAGAGGAAAAGGAGAACGAAAAAGATGGATAGAGGAGGAAAAGAGAGAGGAAAGCAGACGGAAAGAGGAAGAAGGGAGTGGAAAATGCATGGAGAAAGGGAAAAATTGGAGTGTGAAAAAGAAAAAGTGAGAATGATACGGGAAAGAGAAAAGAGAGAGAGAGGAAGGTTGGAGAGGAAGTAGAGGGACACAGGCGAAATGGGGAAAGGGAGGATGTCATTAAAACAAGAAAGAAAGAACAGAAAGAAGGCTGAGAAAATTCGGAACATTTTGGATCACGCCTCATTCCCATCCACACCCACGTTGACCTCCCCCCCCCCTTTAACTCCCATTCCTCCCCCCCCATTCCCATCCACACCCACGTTGACCTCCCCCTTTAACTCCCATTCCTCCCCCCATTCCCATCCACACCCACGTTGACCCCCCCCCTTTAACTCCCATTCCTCCCCCCATTCCCATCCACACCCACGTTGACCTCCCCCCTTTAACTCCATTCCTCCCCCCCATTCCCATCCACACCCACGTTGACCTCCCCCCATTCCCATCCACACCCACGTTGACCTCCCCTCCTTTAACTCCCATTCCTCCCCCATTCCCATCCACACCCACGTTGACCTCCCCCCTTAACTCCCCATTCCCCCCCATTCCCATTCACACCCACGTTGACCTCCCCCCTTTAACTCCCATTCCTCCCCCATTCCCATTCACACCCACGTTGACCTCCCCCTTTAACTCCCATTCCCCCATTCCCATCCACACCCACGTTGACCTCCCCCTTTAACTCCCATTCCCCCATTCCCATTCACACCCACGTTGACCTCCCCCCTTTAACTCCCATTCCTCCCCCCATTCCCATCCACACCCACGTTGACCTCCCCCTTTAACTCCCATTCCTCCCCCCATTCCCATCCACACCCACGTTGACCTCCCCCTTTAACTCCCATTCCCCCCCATTCCCATTCACACCCACGTTGACCCCTTTAACTCCCATCCCCCCCATTCCCATTCCCATCCACACCCACGTTGACCCCCCCTTTAACTCCCCATTCCTCCCCCCGTTCCCATTCACACCCACGTTGCCCCTTTAACTCCCCATTCCCCTCCCCCCATTCCCATCCACACCCACGTTGGCCTCCCCTTTAACTCCCATTCCTCCCCTCCCCCTCCCCGTTCACACCAGCTTTTCGCACCTCCATCCCAGCCCAATTCACACCACCCCTTTCAGTATTGACTTATACCAGGTATCAGGATCTCGAGACTCTCCGATCCTAATCTATTCCCTAAGACCCTC
>NC_091563.1:5128448-5130948 GCF_042767895.1 Penaeus vannamei
TCTCATCTCGGTGACCTTGCTCGCTCCCTCCTTCCTTTACTTCTCTCTCTCCTTTTCTACCTTCCTATCTCCTTCCCTCCCTCTTTCCTTTCCTCTCCCTCACCTACTCCCATCTCCCCTTCCTCCCTCCTGCTCTCCTTTTCTACCTTCCTATCTCCTTCCCTCCCCTCTTTCCTTTCCTCTCCCTCACCTACTCCCATCTCCCCTTCCTCCCTCCTGCTCTCCTTTTCTACCTTCCTATCTCCTTCCCTCCCTCTCTTCCTTTCCTCTCCCTCACCTACTCCCATCTCCCCTTCCTCCCTCCTGCTCTCCCTTTCCTCTCTCCCTTTCCCCTCACCTTCTCTTCCTTTCCTCTCTCTCCCCCTCTTCTCCTCATTTCCCCTCTCCCTTCCCCCTTTTCTTTTCTTCCTTTCAACTTTCCCTTCCCTCCCTCCTCCCTTCCCATCTCTTCTTCTCCTCATTTCCCCTCTCCCTTCCCCCTTTTCTTTTCTTCCTTTCCTCTCTCCCCTTCCCTCCCTCCCCTTCCCCCTTCCCTCCCTCCCTCCCTCCCTCCCTTCCTTCCCTCCCTCCCTTTCTTCTCCTACACCTGTTAGACCACCCACAAGTTCCTTCAAGCGGGGTCGCAAGCATCCGCCCCTCTCCTCCCCTCCCTCCTCCCTCCTCTCTCGCTTCTCCCTCCTCCATCGCCTCTCCTCCTCCCCCCCCCTCCCTCGCCTCTCCTCTTGCCCAATCTGCGCCCGTGCTTGTCAGTCTCCTCCAGCTCGCCCTCAGTCGTCTCACTCGTTCATCCTTCGCCGTGTATGTGTGATTTTGGCCGATGCGTCTGTGAGAGTCGGTGGCGCGCTCGCCCTTTTGCCTTTTATGCCCGGAGGTCGGTTTTGTCGTATTTCGTCTTCGGCTGCGTGCGTCCGTCCAGGCGGCGGTGGTCTTCCTTGGCTTTCCTTGGTGTGTGTCGTTTTGATGTTTTTTTTCCATTTTTATTTGATGTAGGGTTTTTTAAATATTTCTTCTTTATTATGTCTTTCCTATCGTGCTGGTTGTTTTTTTCGTTTTTTTTTCATTTTATTTGATGTAGGGTTTTTTTTCTATTTCTTCTTTATTATGTCTTTCCTATCGTGCTGTTTTTTTCGTTTTTTTCTTTTTATTTGATGTAGGGTTTTTTCTATTTCTTCTTTATTATGTCTTTCCTATCGTGCTATTTATTTTTTTTTTTTTTTGATGTAGGTTTTTTTTTTCTATTTCTTCTTTATTATGTCTTTCCTATCGTGTTTCTTCTGTTCTGTTCTCGACCTGATAGAATTGTAAGAAGAAAACGAAATATAGGAACCGTTTTATTTGATGTGGGTTTTTGTTTTACTTTTTTAAACATTTCTTCTTTATTATGTCTGTCCTATCGTGTTGTTTGTTCTGTTCTCGACCTGAAAGAGTTGTAAGGAGGATCGCGAAATAAAAAATAAGAAAAACAAAGGTAGAGATAAGGAAGATAAATTGGAATGATAAGGTAGAAAAAAGGAAAAAAGAAAAAGAAGAGACACAGCTTACCTTCTCCGTCCTCCATTGCTTATCACTCCTTCCAGTCCCTCCTTATTTCTTTTCTATATTGTTCTTCCCCTCTTCCCGTCGTTGGCTCCCTCTTTCTCCTCTCAATTTCCTCAATTTCCTGCCATTCGCATCTATTCTTCTGTTCGTTTCCCCATTTTCCTTATTCTCTCCCACTTCTCCCTACTCTCTATCCTTCAGTTCGTCCCTTCCTCCTTTCCTCCTTCCCCTTCCTCTCATTTTCATTTTCATTTTCTCTCTCACTTTCATTCCCACTCTCCTTTTCCCTCTTACTCTCCTCTCCTTTCCGCCTTCCTTCCCTCTCTCACCCTTTATTCCGCCCGATCCCCCCCCCCCCACCTTCCGCCTTTCCTCCCCCCTCCCCTCTCCTCTCCTCTCCCCTTCCCTCCCTCCCTTCTCTCTCTCCTCCCCTCTCATTCCCCCCTTCCCCCCCTCCCCTCTCCTCCTCCCTCCCCCCTCCCCTTCCTCCTCCCCCTCCCCTCCCCTCTCCTCCCCCCTCCCGTCTCCTCCCCTTTCCTCTCCTTCCTCCCCCTCCCCTCTCCCCCCCCCCCCCCTCCCTTCACCTCCTCCGCATACCTGTCGCATATAACCTCATGCGCCGCTGATTCCCCCTCGCCGTCTCCCCCGAGTGCATCTGACGTAATTCCCCTCCTCGTTTATTATCCTTTTTTCCCCTTCTTCCCTCCTTCGTGGGTGTATTTTGGAGATTTTTTTTAAAATTTCGGTTCCATTCATGTTTATGTTTTATCTTGTTCTCTTCTTTCTTGTGTTGGATGAGTCGTTGTGGATGTAAATTAATAAAAATAAAGGGAGTCTGGATTATTTGAAGAAAAGGATTGGGGAAGTGGTGTAAAAAAGAGGGAAGAAAGGGGGAACGACGAAGAAAGAGGACTGAGAGTGATTGAATGAAAGAGGAGACGAAGGAAGAGAAAAAGGAAGC
>NC_091563.1:5135948-5155948 GCF_042767895.1 Penaeus vannamei
GGCCGATAAACGGAAAAGCAGATAAAAGGATAAAAAAGAGACCAACGAGAAGACATACAATAGTCATAACGGTTGGAGAAACAGGTGAGGAAACGAAGAAATCTGATATTGCCGCGAGACAAATTCTGAAATTAGTTTAGTTTTATGCTATTCAGTATTATGGTCTCATTTATTCTCCCTCTTTATCAGGATCTCAGACATTTCCCCCATTCATCGGCTATTGACCCCCCCCCCTCCCTGCGCGCCGGTTGCATGTGCACGTATCCGTATGCAAACAAGCCGGCAGTCGACACGTGCACAGATGCAACTTTCACGCACACATGCAACTGGCACTCCAATATGTTGTGCAAGTGCCCGGCCTTGGCTTTCACTTCTATTAAAATCCAAAATGCACCTTTCCCTTTCATCACACGTACGGGGGGGGGGGGGGCGTTCGGCGTACGTGTTCTGCAGTTCGTCCGTGTTATTTTTTAGGTATTTGTTGTGTTTGTGCACGACTATATTTCATTTGTATTCCATATACTAACTTGCAAGGTGGGAGTATGTTGCTTTAGTTAATCCTCTGTGGTGATCCCATGTTCGTCGCCAACTTTATAATGTTGGATCTTCTTATGACCTTCTATAATTCGGTTAATTATACGCGGTCTTGTAAGATGCTGCTTGTTTGATTAAGATCTTGTATGGGGAAGGATTAGTAGTCTACATACTTGCCGGTTGGTGGCGCATGTACATAGAAAATGCATTGTAAGGGGTAACTTAAATTTAGTGTTAGTAATACCCTGATACATTGTATAAAACTAAATAGGAACTATATGGTTAATCTGAGTACATAACAGTATTGGAGCGTTCGTTTCTGAAAAGAGTAAATTTAAGCCGATTTTTTTTTTGGGGGGGGGGAATATATATATAATATATATATATATATATATATATATATATATATATATATATATATATATATATTTATTTATTTATTTATATATATCCGTGCGTATTTCGAGCAGTTGGGCGTTATCTTAGATTTTTTTATTTATTCATTATCCTCGCCTTCTTTCCGCGCGCCCCTCCACCTGACCAACAGACGTCGCATGCTGTCGGTTGTGTTTCTGCCTCACGGATATTGCACGTCGGGCGAGGCGCCATTACGCTGAGTGCCTCGTGCGTTTTAACCGTCGCTGCGTCAAGGAGGCGGCGCTTAATTGAATTGAAGTGCGCAGATCACATTCGCGAAGCCGGCCGCGCGACGCTGCCGAAGGCGGTTATCCAACGGGGTCTGAATGTTATCCAAGGTGCTGCTGGCTCGCGTGACGGGGTCGGATTGCGCGCCCGGGGGAGAGATCGCGTGTCTCTCGCTCTTTTTTTTTTTTTTTTTTTTACCTTATCTTGGAAGATAGTGGCCGGGAGTGTTGTTTGGGCCGATAAGGTGTGGTCTCGACTTCGCTTTTATTTGAAAAGGGGAGATTAAGGGATTTAGGGAGGGATTTAGGGAGGTACTTGATTTAGCCTACTCGAGTTTCTCTCGTTTCTCGCCGCGACAGTTCGTTTTGGGTCGTCGGAGATGGCTTTTGAGAATTTATATTCGTCTGTGTCCTCGTCGCGCCTTCTCCTGTGCTTGGCTGTTGGGGAACTGGATTCTCTTTCTTATGGTCTCTCTCCGTCTGTCTGCCTTTGTCGATGTCTGCCTGTCTGTCTCTGTCTCTGCTTGTCTCTTTCTGTGTGTCTGTGCCTACATGTATGGCTGTCTGCATGGCTGTCCGTCTCTCTCTCTCTCTCTCTCTCTCTCTCTCTCTCTCTCTCTCCCTCTCCCTCTCCCTCTCCCTCTCCCTCTCACTCTCTCTCTCTCTCTCTCTCTCTCTCTCTATATATATATATATATATATATATATATATATATACATATACATATACATATACATATACATATACATATACATATACATATATACATATATATATATATATATATATATATATATATATATATATATATATATACATACATATACATATATATATATATATATATATATATATATATATATATATATATTTGTGTGTGTGTGTGTTTGTTTGTTTGTTATTTGTTGTTTGTTTGTATGTGTGTATGCACACGCACACTCAAGAAGGGCGTTGTAGGGAAGGAGGAAGGGACGCAGGAGCGTCAGCTGTTGCTAGGAGAGAGGGTGAAACCCGTCAGCGAATCGCCTTGGGATTAGGGACAAAGAGGGCGGGATGGAGGCACGGCGGGGAGTAGACCCCGCCCTTGCTGTTTCATGTTATCTTGCGACCAGACGCCCACGCCCACGCCTACACGGCCGAGCCCTGTGGAGCGAGTACTCGCCCCCGCAGGATCACCGCTCGTCCACGCCCGCACGTCCTCGCTGCGTCGAGGCGGCTGTTACTTTCACGCCGCTTGCACTGCCCGGCCCGCCCGCGCGAAGGCAAAGGGGACGAGTTTGGGTGCCGCCTGAACGCCCACGCGCGCCCGGCGACTCCCGCCCGTCTCACTTCGAGGGAAGCCCCGCAAAATCCGGCATGAATGCTGATGTGCACGAATTAGTAGGCATTTGCGGCCACATGTAGACACATACGCACGGACACACACAAAAGCATACGTGCACTCAAAGGCAAACGTATAAACACACGCACATACATACACGTACCCAAAAATATAAACATGTACATAGAAATGCACTTGTATGCTCATACGTAAATCGAGAACCCGATATCTGGCCACGAACTCCGCAGGCTTGAGTGCTTTGATGCCTTGCATATATATTCGCGGATTTGATAAAAGGGATATTACCGAAGCTATATCAATTGGCGGATGTTGAAAGGGCAGCCAGAATAGATAGAAAAAGCCGTATATATAGATCTGATAAAAGCAAGCTATTTTCGAACAGATAGGACGCACATAAAAAAAAGAAAACACATGTATATCTTATCTCCTCTTCAAAAAGTGGCCTTGGCTGTGATGACGTCACCAAAGTCACGAGACTTTGTTTACATCACCGGCGTGAGGACAGCCAGCATGACGCGGCGACTCTGGGTGCTCTTCCAACGCAAATGGAGTCCGGGGGATGTTGACGAGGTCTGTTCAGGGAATATGTATATTTAGTTCACATCTGTTGTCTGTATTTAGAGAAGTAGGGCGAATAGAAGGAGTATGAGGTGGGAAAGAAGAGTTGGAGAGGAATAAGATGCAAGATGGAAGGAGGGAGAAAACGTGGGGGAAACTGAAAGAAAGGGAGGAAAGGGAAGATGTTTTGATATTAAGTCTGAAGTTTTAAAGAGCGATGAGCATAATCCGGAGGGAGAGAAAGGATAAAAATGCAAGAAAAAAGAAGAAACAAAAAACATTACTTGTCCTTCACCGACAAGGGAGAGAGGGCAAGAAAGGAAGGGGAGATGGAGGCGGCGGTGCAGATAGAGATGGAAGTTGAAGTGGAGAAAAGGTAGAGAGAGATAGAATTGGAGAGGGAGGTGGAGGTCAAGATGGAGGTAAAGGTAGATAGAGATAGAATGGCAAAGGGAGGTGGAGGTCAAGATGGAGGAAAAGATAGATAGAGATAGAATGGCAGAGGGAGGTGGAGGTCAAGATGGAGGAAAAGGTAGATAGAGATAGAATGGCAGAGGGAGGTGGAGGTCAAGATGGAGGTAAGCGAAGAGGTAGAGGCAAGTGGGTACGTCTCAGAAGTTATAGGTAACATAAGGTATCCTCAGCTCCACCTTATGTCTCTCTGTGGCTCACACCTAGAATCATAAGAAGGGAGGAGAAGTATAGAAAGGGGAGGGAAGGTGTGAGGGAAGAGGCGAAGAGGGAAAGAGGGAGGGAAGGCTGGGGAAGAGATAGAAAGGGTGAAAGGGTGGAAAGGAGGAGAGATGAAGAGGGAGGGAAGGCTGGGAAAGAGGTAGAAAGGGTGAAAGGGTGGAAAGGAGGAAGAGAGATGAAGAGGGAAGGAAAACTGGGAAAGAGATAGAAGGGGTGGAAAGGAAGAAGAGAGATGGCGAGGGAGGGAAAGCTGGGAAAGAGATAGAAGGGGTGGAAAGGAAGAAGAGAGAGATGGCGAGGGATGGGGGAAAGGGGAATAAGACAAAGAATCTTCCCAATTCCAGGTTTATTGGACTAAAGGATCTGAATTAACCATGGGCAGGATCGAGTCTGTACATGTCGGTTGGGGATTCTTGTTTGGAAAGATTGGGAAGGAAAGGGTGCAGGGAGAAGAGTGGTACGGGGGAGGGGAGAAAGTGATGGAAGAGAGAGGAGGAGAAGGAAGAGGCGAAGAGGAGGGAACGAGAGATGGTGGAAGAAGAGGAACGTAAGGTTTGTTCGATTTAGGGATACGGGGAAGGGGAGAAAGTGATGGAAGAGAGAGGAGGAGAAAGAAGAGGAGAAGAGGAGGGAATGAGAGATGGTGGAAGAAGAGGAACGTAAGGTTTATTCGATTTAGGGGTACGGGGAAGGGGAGAAAGTGATGGAAGAGAAAGGAGGATAAGGAAGAGGAGAAGAGGAGGGACTGATAGATGGTGGAAGAAGAGGAAAGTAAGGTTTATTCGATTTAGGGGTACGGGGAAGGGGAGAAAGTGATGGAAGAGAGAGGAGGAGAAGGAAGAGGAGAAGAGGAGGGAATGAGAGATGGTGGAAGAAGAGGAACGTAAGGTTTATTCGATTTAGGGGTACGGGGGAGGGGAGAAAGTGATGGAAGAGGAAGGAGGAGAAGGAAGAGGAGAAGAGGAGGGACTGATAGATGGTGGAAGAAGAGGAAAGTAAGGTTTATTCGATTTAGGGGTACGGGGAAGGGGAGAAAGTGATGGAAGAGAGAGGAGGAGAAAGAAGAGGAGAAGAGGAGGGAATGAGAGATGGTGGAAGAAGAGGAACGTAAGGTTTATTCGATTTAGGGGTACGGGGAAGGGGAGAAAGTGATGGAAGAGAAAGGAGGATAAGGAAGAGGAGAAGAGGAGGGACTGATAGATGGTGGAAGAAGAGGAAAGTAAGGTTTATTCGATTTAGGGGTACGGTGAAGGGGAGAAAGTGATGGAAGAGAGAGGAGGAGAAGGAAGAGGAGAAGAAGAGGGAATGAGAGATGGGGGAAGAAGAGAAACGTAAGGTTTATTCGATTTAGGGGTACGGGGAAGGGGAGAAAGTGATGGAAGAGGAAGAGGAGAAGAGGAGGGACTGATAGATGATGGAAGAAGAGGAACGTAAGGTTTATTCGATTTAGGGGTACGGGGGAGGGGAGAAAGTGATGGAAGAGGAAGGAGGAGAAGGAAGAGGAGAAGAGGAGGGAATGAGAGATGGTGGAAGAAGAGGAACGTAGGGTTTGTTCGATTTAGGGATACGGGGAAGGGGAGAAAGTGATGGAAGAGGAAGGAGGAGAAGGAAGAGGAGAAGAGGAGGGAATGAGAGATGGTGGAAGAAGAGGAACGTAGGGTTTGTTCGATTTAGGGATACGGGGAAGGGGAGAAAGTGATGGAAGAGGAAGGAGGAGAAGGAAGAGGAGAAGAGGAATGTAAGGTTTATTCGATTTAGGGGTACGGGGAAGGGGAGAAAGTGATGGAAGAGAGAGGAGGAGAATTAAGAGGAGAAGAGGAGGGACTGATAGATGGTGGAAGAAGAGGAACGTAAGATTTGTTCGCTTTGGTGCTCGGAGATAAACTTGTGTAAATTATCGGACGAAACAAGCCAAAGGATATTCGAATATTCCCATAATCAAAAGATGGAGACGAGAGACTGGATTGAAAATAGAAATAAAGAAAAAGGTAAAAGAAAGGAATGTAGAGTATTACGAAGATATAAAGGGTTAGAATAAGAGAGATACACAACAAGCGAGAACACGTGAATTTAAGAATCAGCTGATACATCGCAAATGAATTGATCTTCTCCCCCCCCCCCCAAGTCCCTCCATCACGCTGACACACTCAGAAAATGTGGGGGGGGGGGCATATTGCTGGTTGATCTTCGTCTCTTCGGTTTTCCTCGCTGTTCATTTTTGTTTTCCTCCTCTCTTCATTTCTCCCGATAAGTATGTTTCTTATCTTTTATCATTGCTTTGTTTTCGTGCCGACGGTCCGGGCGAGGTCGCGGAGCCAAGAACGTCAAAAACACAGTAATAAAGGGAAATGCATTGCCCTTCCAACGGCAAAAAAGGGACGGAAAAGAAGTAACATAAAAGAGGTGTGTGTGTGTGTTCTTGTATGATTTATGCACCGGGAAAATATTTGGCGTCCGTATGACTGCGTACAGGTAGACAAACACGCGCGCACACTTTCCGCACGCTGACGCAGGCGTTCACACTCCCGAAGACGGAGTACGAGCAGCTGATTTGGCAAGACGAGTCCCAAAGGCGCGGCTCCAGAGGCCTCGTGCAAGGCTCTGGTGCGGCGCCGTGACCTCCTGACGACCCAGTGGAGGTCCGGGAACTTTCGCAGGGGGGTTGAGGAAAAGAGGGAGAAGGGAGAAATGGGTTACGAATGAAGGGAATGTAGGGAATGGAAGGGAGTAGGGAATGGGAGGGAGTAAGGAATGGAAGGGAGTAGGGAATGGAAGAGTAATGAAAGAAGGAGGAGGAAGAAGAGGAAGAGGAGGAAAAGAAAGAAAAAGAAGAACAATAGGAGGAGGAGGAAGAGGAAAGGAAGAAGGAGGAGGAAGAGGAAGGGAAGGAGGAGGAAGAGGAAGAGGAAGAGGAAGAGGAAGGGAAGGAGGAGGAGGAGGAGGAGGAGGAGGAGGAGGAGGAGGAGGAGGAGGAGGAGGAGGAGGAGGAGGAGGAGGAGGAGGAGGAGGAGGAGGAGGAGGAGGGGGAAGAATAATGAGAATGAGAAAGAAGAGGAGGAGGGAGGGAGAGAGAGAGAGGGGGAGGAGGTTTTGTGGCATTGTCTTGCACCGAGTTCTTGGGATCATGAGATCGGCTCGAGATTGGTCATGAAGGGCGCCTGAAGTGCTGATGTCAGAGGGCGTTATTTTCCTCTTTTTTATTTTTACTTTTATCTCTTTATATATTTATTGTTTGTTTGTTCTTGGCTTTGGCCTGTTAACGGTATGTTTGTGAAGAAATGTGATATCCATTTTAGACCTTATGACTTCGTTGTTTTTCTTTTGTTCATGTCAATTTCCTACATAATTACGTGTTTTAATTTTCTGTTATGATATAGCATTCATTGTTCCAGTTTGTTTTGAATTAGATTGCTTGCTTCAGTGACGCGGTCTGTTTAGCAGTTTTATAATTAATTAAAAACAAATAATCAAAGTTAAACATAATTACTTCTCGATTCTCTCTGCTTCCGCACACACGCACGCACGCACACACACTTCCTTCTTTGCGGAATGTGTCCCCCCTCTCTCTCTCTCTCTTCACTCTCTCTCTCTCTCTCTCTCTCTCTCTCTCTCTCTCTCTTTCTCTTTGTCTCTCTCTCTCTCTCTCTCTTCTCTCTCTTCTCTTCTCTTCTCTTCTCTTCTCTCTCTCTTCTCTTCTCTTCTCTTCTCTTCTCTTCTCTTCTCTTTCTCTTCTTCTTCTTCTTCTTCTTCTCTTCTTCTTTCTCTTCTCTTTTCTTCTCTTCTCTTCTCTTCTCTTCTCTTCTCTTCTCTTCTCTTCTCTTCTCTTCTCTTCTCTTCTCTTCTCTTTTTCTTCTTCTTCTTCTTCTTCTTCTTCTTCTTCTCTTCTCTTCTCTTTCTCTTCTCTTCTCTTCTCTTCTCTTCTCTTCTCTTCTCTTCTCTTCTCTTCTTCTTCTCTTCTCTTCTCTTCTCTTCTCTTCTCTTCTCTTCTCTTCTCTTCTCTTCTCTTCTCTTCTTCTTCTCTTCTCTTCTCTTCTCTTCTCTTCTCTTCTCTTCTCTTCTCTTCTCTTCTCTTCTCTTCTTCTCTTCTCTTCTCTCGCTTTCCACATTTCTCCTTTATTCTCACACCTTTAGTCTATTTGCTTCTTATTTTCCCATTCTTCTGCTTTCCACCAGTTCCGCTTTTTTGTGTTCCTTTATGCTCTTTGCCTCTTTTCCTCCTCCTCCTTTCGTCGGATCCTTTCGCCTTCTGAAAACTGCAGTCTTCCTGAAGTCCACAAGTATCAATCCATACTTCCCTCGCTTGTGTGGCTTCTTCCTATTTCGCATTCGTTTCTTCCTATGTTCTATTCTTCTTTCTCTCGTCTTCGCCTCTTGCCGCCCGCCTCTTCCTGCGACTCTGCGCTTCCCCGCTTTCGTCGTGGGCTCGAATTCCACCGGGCCTGCAGTTGGGACATCCCTTCTCTCTCCGCGTCTCTTCTCTCGTTTCTCGTCCTTGCTCTTCTTGTCTTCCATCTCCTTATTCTCTTTTCTTCTTACTTTATATTCGTCGCTTTTTTCTTTTTTCTTACGATCCGTTTTCCCAATTTTCCCAATTTTCCATTCGTCCCTTTTTATCCCGTCATCCCTTTTCCTCTTCATTTTTCCCCTATATCTTTTTCCCTTTGCCCATCACATGTTCTTCCTTTTCCTAATTTTTCGTATTCTTCCCCCTTTCTTCTGTTTTCCTCCCCACCATTCTCCCTTTTTTCCTTCCACCTTCCCATTGCCCTTTTCACTTTCCTGCTCCCTTCTTCCTCTCCTCCCCTCTTCCTTCCCTTCCCCCTCCTCGTTCCCTTCCCTCCTCTCTCTCCTCCCCTCCCCTCCTCTCCTCCCCTCCTCCCCTCCTCCTCATCTCCCCTCCTCCTCTCCTCCCCTCCTCCTCTCCTCCTCTCCTCCCCTCCTCCTCTCCTCCCCTCCTCCTCTCCTCCCCTCCTTTCTTCCAACCACCCACCCCAACCAACCTTCGTACCCGTGAGAAAGAGAGAGAGAGAGAGAGAGATGGAGATATCGACGTAAAGAGTTCTTCCTTCCTTCTTTCCTCCGTCCCTAAATCGCCCCTCCTTCTCCTCTCCTTCGCCCGTCCTGCGCCCCTCCTGTGCCCCTCCTTCGCCCCTCCTGCACCCCTCCTTCGCCCCTCCTGCACCCCTCCTTCGCCCCTCCTGCACCCCTCCTTCGCCCCTCCTTCGCCCCTCCTGCGCCCCTCTTGCGCCCCTCCTGCGCCCCTCCTGCACCCCTCCATCGCCCCTCCTGCACCCCTCCTTCGCCCCTCCTTCGTCGCCGTCCCGTCGGATCGCTGGCTTCGAGGACGAGGAACCAGCGCCAGGCTTATTAAACCCGGCGTCTGTGTGAGCGTAGGATTGTGCTGGAGGATTGCGGTTATTCTCAGATGGGTTTGGGTGGGGAGGATGGGGATAGGGGTGGGGGTGGGTGGGGGGGTAATCGAAAGAGGAGGGTGGAAGGGGGAAGGGAAGGAGAGGAGAGAGAAGATAAAGAGAGGAAAAGAGGGGTTGGCGAGAATGGAAAGGGGAAGGGAAGGAGAGGAAAGAGAAGAAAAGGAGAGGAAAGAGGGGTTGGGAGGATGGAAAGGGAAGAGAAGGAAAGGAAAGAGAAGAAACGGAGAGGAAAGAGGGGTTGGGAGGATGGAAAGGGGGGGGGGGGAAGGAAAGGAAAGAGAGGAAAGAGGGGTTGGCGAGGATGGAAAGGGAAGAGAAGGAAAGGAAAGAGAAGAAAAGGAGAGGAAAGAGGGGTTGGCGAGGATGGAGGATGTTGGAAAGGAAAGGATAGGTCAAGTTTGATGTGGAGAGAGAGAGGAAAGAATGGGGAAGGGGGAGAATGTGGAATAAAAATGAAATTTAGTTACGGGAAAGGGAACGTAAAGGGAATAAATCGGTTGATTGGGTTCAGTGAGAGGGAGAAGGGGGGGGGGGATGTAGAGAGACATGGATACGGACATACACATAGATATGCATATACACATAGACACAAAAACTATTGTAGAATGAGTGAGTGAGAGAGAAACAGAAAGAGAGGGTAAGGCTAAATCAGTTTGATATCAGAAGGGAGGACACGCACCAAAAACACAATCTCGCCGCCCAAACCAGCCTCCCCCCCCCCCCCCCCACCACTACCACCACCACCACCACCACCACCACCACCACCACCACCAACACCACCAACACCACCAACACCAACACCACCACCACCACCACCACCACCACCACCACCACCAACGCCAGCCCTGTGTTTTGGTCTCCCCAAAAGAACCCAGAGATGGAGACTGGTGTGGCGCTGCGAAGACATGTTGTCATCACGGGAGCCAAGGGGGAAGGGGAGGCTTTTTAAGGAGTGAGGGGGAAGGGGAGTTTTTTTAAGGGGTGAGGGGGAAGGAGAGGCTTTTTAAGGGGTGAGGGAAGGGGGAAATGGGAAGGGGGCGAGGGAGGAAATTTATGGGGGAAGGAGGAGGGTTAAGGGGGGAGAGGGGAAAAGGGAATGGGGCGAGGGAGGAAAGTTTAGGGGGGAGGAGAATTAAGGGAGGGGGAGGGAAGGTAAGAGAAGGCGAGGGGAAAATCAAAGGGGAAAGGGAGGAAAAGTAAGCAGAGGCGAGGGGAAAGAGGACGATGCCGAGGGAGGAAAGTTGAGGGGGGAGGGAAGGGGGAAAGGGGAAGGGGTAAGGGATCCCGGTTGAACTGGACGGCGGCCAAACCTCTTTGGTGTCAATCCCGAAAATCCTAAAAAACTTTCATATTTCTTCTTCTGGGAGTTTTGGATGGCTGGTTCTGTCAATATCTGGCTCTCTGTGTCTCGTCTCTGTATCCCTTTCCCCCCCTTTTTATTCGTTCTTTCCCAACTCCATTCGCTCCTACCTCCTCTCTCGCGTTTCCTTCCCTCCTCGCTTTCTCTCCCTTCTCTCCTCTCTTTCTCTCCCTTCTCTCCTCTCTTTCTCTCCCTTCTCTCCTCTCTTTCTCTCCCCTCTTTCTCTCCCTCCTCTCCTCTCTTTCTCTACCTCTCTCCTCTCTCTCCCTTCTCTCCTCTCTTTCTCTCCCTTCTCTCCTCTCTTTCTCTCCCTTCTCTCCTCTCTTTCTCTCCCTCTCTCCTCTCTTTCTCTCCCTCTCTCCTCTCTTTCTCTCCCTCTCTCCTCTCTTTCTCTCCCTCTCGCGCTCTCTAAACGTCACCTCCGCTGTGATGGATCTCCACCGGAATTTTCCAGATACGTATTTACTTTTAGGGTTAAAAAAAAAAGTTGCTACTATTTTTTGAAATTTCGAAGTAGTGAGTCCAATAAAACCATTGTTTGCTCGCGTCCCCACGACCGCCAGCCGGCATGATGGATGACCCCGCCCCCCTCCCCCCCCCTCCCCTGTCGTTTCAGTCCTCGTGTCTCTCTTGTCTTCTCTCTTTTTCTCTCTTTGTCTTTCTCTCTTCTCTCTTCTCTCTTCTCTCTTTCTCTTTCTTTCTCTTTCTCTTTCTCTTATTCTTTCTCTTATTCTTTCTCTTATTCTTTCTCTTTCTCTTTCTCTTTCTCTCTCTCTCTCTCTCTCTCTCTCTCTCTCTCTCTCTCTCTCTCTCTCTCTCTCTCTCTCTCTCTCTCTCTCTCTCTCTCTCTCTCTCTCTCTCTCTCTCTCTCTCTCTCTCTCTCTCTCTCTCCCTCTCTCCATCTTTCACCTTCTTTCTTCATTTATGTCAGTATTTCTCACGTTCAGTAAACGTAGTTCCCACGTACACCTTGCATGTAAGCCTACGTGATCTACATACAAGATGAATTCTGATATCAACCTCAGATCTTCCTCTTGTCGACCTCTTCCGCTCTGGCTTCCCATTTTCTCTCCCTTTTATTCTTCCTTTCAATGCCCATTTGTTGCATTTTCTCGCCTTCGCTCTGGACTCACTTCCTCTCTCCTCTCCTGCCCACTTCCTTCTCTCTCCTCCTCCTCCTTATCTTTCCTTTTCCTTCCCACCTCCTCATCCTTCTGCTGCTGTTATTGCTGCTGATCATCTTCCTCCCTCCCTCCTTCTCTTCCTCCTTCTCCCCCTCCCGCTTCTCCTTCGTCCCCTCCTCCTCCTCCTCCTCCTCCTCCTCCTCCTCCTCCTCCTCCCTCCTCCTCCTCCTCCTCCTCCTCCTCCCTCCTCCTCCTCCTCCTCCTCTCCCTCCTCCTCTCCCTCCTCCTCTCCCTCCTCCCTTCCCCTTCCCCTTCTCCCCCTCCCCTTCTCCTCCTTTCCTCCTATTCCCCCTCTCCCCCACCTCCTGCTCTTCCCTCTCCCCCACCTCCTGCTCTTCCCTCTCCCCCTTCCCTATTCCCTTTTCCTCCTCCTCTTCCTCCCTCCCTCCCTCCCTCCCTCCCTCCCTCCCTCCCTCCCTCCCTCCCTCCTCCCTCCCTCCCTCCCTCCCTCCCTCCCTCCCTCCCTCCCTCCCTCCTCCCACACGTCGCGTTTTATCCGCCTTATTCCCTCGAGTTGATCTTCATTGGATTTACCTGTTGAGTTGTGCTTCGAGTATTTACTCTCCAGAGAGACGAATGGGAAGGAGAGGGTGAAGGAGGTGGGGGCGGGGGTGGGGAGAGGGGAGGGGGGGGGGGTGCGGGAGGGAGGGGAGATACATGGATGAGGAAGAGAAGAGGGTTGTGGAGGAGGAGGAGGTGGAGAAAGAGGCAGAGAAGGAAGCGGAGAGGGAGTGTAGAAGGGCCTGTAGGAGGAGTTGGCAGGAAGTGCAGGTGGGGGGCGAGAGGGAGCGGGTGGAAGAATTGGAGGTAGAGGAGGCAGGAGGCAAGGGAGAGAGGTTGTGATGGCGGAGTTGGAGAGGGAGCATGTGGAGGAATTAGTCGGAGGACGTGGAGCCGGAGGGAGTGGAGGAGAGGCAAGGCCTAAGGTCGAATTTTTGAGGTTAGCCGCTGGAGGTCGAGTTGAAGGTGAGAGAGGAGAGAGAGAGGAGAGAGAAGAGAGAGAGAGCGAAGCTTTGAGAGCAGAATTTCATCGGAATGACAGAGATTTGGGCGGCGCTTTGGCGGGGAATGGCGAGGGGAGACGGAGACGGTGGCGGCGATGGCGGAGGCGTCGGGCCGTCGCGCCTTCGCGTGGCTCGGGCGGCCATTGGGCTTAAGAGGCGGCACATACGAAGGACTTAACATGACTTACCTGTCCACTTACTACACTTTGTGAGCCTTTTACGACTGCCGATAGTGTGTGTGGAGGGGGCGGGGGAAGGGGGCGAGGGGAGGGGGGGGGCGAGGGAAAGGAGTGAGGGAGGGGGAGAGGGTAATAGGGGTATAGGGAAAAAGAAGACGGAAGTGGAAAATGAGGGGGGATTGGGGTAGGAAGAAAAAAGGAAGAGTGGGTGGGTTAGAGAAAGGGGAAATAGGGAAGTGGGGGAGGAGTGGTGGGGGATTTAGCGGGTGGGGAGGGGGTGGGGGAGGTGGCGGAAAGAGGGGTTGGGGAGTGGGAGGCAGCGAGCAGGACCAGTAAGAAATGGTGTTCGGAAATCGCTTAGGCTTGGCTGAAACACGAAAAGTGGTATAGTCGCCAATATTATGGTTTTTGACGTTCTTATTGTTTTCTAATTTTATCTAAAACATACAGAAGGGAGGGAATAATCTCTTCGAATTCCTCTTTATGTACCGTTGTTTTTAATCGTAAATGTTATTTTTCATTCTTGTTGTTGCAAGTGAGATTTATACTAATTCGACGTTTTCTTCCTCCAGGTGAGTTTGACATGATGTTCAAGGGCGTCCCCCCCTCCCGCCCCCCACCCCGCCCCTCTGCTGATTATAGTGAGTACTCAAACCACTACCTTGTCTTTTTGCGAATGTTCTATGTGCGCTGATTATTATTATTATATTATTATTATTATTATTATTATTATTATTATTATTATTATTATTATTATTATTATTATTATTATTATTATTAGTATTATAATGATGATGATTATTATTATTACTATTGTTGTTGTTGTTGTTGGTGGTGGTGGTGTTGGGGGTGTTGGTGCTGGTGTTGTTGGTGTTGTTGTTGTTGGTGGTGTTGGTGGTGATGGTGGTGGTGTTATCATTATTATTGGTATTACTATTACAATTTTTATTTAGACACACCGTGTATAGGTTGAAAATGTACGAAATGTTTGACACTGAAATGTGCGCCCTAATTGAATCCACGTTGAATATCGAATTCAAAACCTTTTATTGGAACGTTTTACACGGCGAATGTAAACTCCTTTATATACAAGTCCCGTCGATGTATATGAATTGAAGCACGAATGGAAATGCAAAACAAAAAGCTAACCGGGGACAAAAAAAGACTAAAACTTGAAACACAAGAGAATGAGAAAAGAAAATGATAGAAAGTGTAAAGAGAAATTCGAGGTCATTTAGAAGGCAAGAACACGGAGAGAGAAGACGAAGTGCTGCTGTTCTGAGGGGAGAACGGGGCGAGGGGGAAGGGAGAAGAGAGAGAAGGCGAGAGGGGAAGGAGAACAGGGCGAAAGGGGAAATAGAAGAGAGAAGAGGGCGAGAGGGGAAAGAGAAGAGAGAAGGCGAGAGGGGAAGGAGGAGAAAGGGCTGGGCGAGAGGGGAAAGAGAAGAGAGAACGGGTTGAGGGGGAAGAGAGAAGAGAGAAGGAGAAAGATAAGAGAGAAGGCGAAAGGGGTAGAGAGGAGAGAGAAAGCAAAAGGAAAAAAGGAAAGAGAGAAGGTGAAAGGGGAAAGAGAAGAGAGAGGAAGGAGAAGAGAGAAGAGGGCGAGAAGAAAAAGAGAAGAGAGGAGAGGGCGAGAAGGGAAAGAGAAGAGAGAGCAGGGCGAGAGGGGAAAGAGAAGAGAGAGCAGGGCGAGAGGGGAAAGAGAAGAGAGAGCAGGGCGAGAGGGGAAAGAGAAGAGAGAGCAGGGCGAGAGGGGAAAGAGAAGAGAGAGCAGCGCGAGAGGGGAAAGAGAAGAGAGAGCAGGGCGAGAGGGTAAAGAGAAGAGAGAGCAGGGCGAGAGGGGAAAGAGAAGAGAGAGCAGTGCGAGAGGGGAAAGAGAAGAGAGAGCAGGGCGAGAGGGGAAAGAGAAGAGAGAGGGCGAAAGGAAAAAGGGAAGAGAGAAGGCGAAAGGAAAAAAGGGAAGAGAGAAAGAGAAAGGGGAAAGAGAAGAGAGAGCAGGGCAAGAGGGGAAAGAGAAGAGAGAGCCGGGCGAGAGGTGAAAGAGAAGAGAGAGCAGGGCGTGAAGGGAAAGAGAAGAAAGAGAAGAGAGAGCAGGGCGAGAGGGGAAAGAGAAGAGAGAAGACGGCGAGAGGGGAAAGAGGAGCCGAAGGAGGAGCCGAAGGGGCGCCCCGAACCCGAGCGCCCCGAGACGAGCGGCGAAAGCGTCTTCCAGAGGAACCGCTTTGTTCTCCCGCCAGTCAGTCGCAGATTCCAGAAGCTTCGTTACCATGGCGCTCATTCCGGAATATTTATTTGTCTTTTTGTGTTTGGGCTGGACGCTCGACAGCTCAGGGGAGATTAATGCAAATTTACATAATTACTTTTTGCTGAAAATCCTCCGGAGGGCACGGGAGGGAGGGGCGGAGGGCGAGGGGAGGGGCGGAGGGCGAGGGGAGGGGCGGAGGGCGAGGGGAGGGGCGGAGGGCGAGGGGAGGGGCGGAGGGTGCTATTTTTAGCGTGAGAAAATGATCATCACGCTCCCTGCAGCTTTTGATCTTCACGCTGGCATTTCTCTCTCTCTCCCTTTATTCCTCTCCATTACTCCTCCTCCATTCCACTTTCCTTAGCTCTTGTTCCTCTGCAGGATCTGTAGGATAACTTTTCCGTCTTGTCGTTTTCTCCAATATATTTCTGGTCTGTAGTTATCTCGCGCATCTCCCTCCCTGAAGCCCGGCCCCGGCTCGCTGCAGTGGCACTGGGGAGGCACTTGGTGGCGACGTAAAGTGGCACCGCAACGCCTCCGTGCCCGGCGCGCGGCCGCCTACCTGGGGATGCCTGGCTTTTATTTTCCGCGTCTGTTTTGTCGTGTTTTTCTTGTTTTTTTTTTTTTTCGTGTCTCTGTATTCTTTTTTTATAGTTTTTTATATATATATATATATATATATATATATATATATATATATATATTTTTTAATGGGTTTATTTCATAGCAGAGTGCATGATGTTCTGTACGCATTTACGGTATGTAAAATATATATATATATATAAGCTTTAAGAAATATATTTTTTCTTTTTCATAAATAACCGTGAAACTGGACACATTTATGAAATCATTTTGGGAATATTTTTTCGAGATTTTGATGCATAATTCCACTTTTATGCCGAACCGTTTCCCGGAGAAGCTTCGCGGGGGGGATGGGGAGGGGGTGGGGGTGGGGTGGGTTGGCGTAGGTGGGCGTCCGCTTGTGATTTCTGGTCAACTTTTCGCTTCTCTTCTTCCCTGTTGCTTATTCTTATTTTCGCGTGTATTTACTCTCGTCAAGTCTTTCATTGCCTATTCTTACTTTCGCTTATGTTTACTCGCGTTGGTTCTTTTGTTTATTCTTTATTTTCTCTTATGTTTACTCTCGTTGGTTCTTTCATTGTTTATTCTTTATTTTCGCTTATATTTACTCTCGTTGCCTCTTTGATTGCCTCTCTCTCTCTCTCTTTCTCTCTCTCTCTCTCTCTCTCTCTCTCTCCCTCTCTCTCTCTCTCTCTCAATCTCTCTCTCCCTCTCTCTCTCTCTCTCTCTCTCTCTCTCTCTCTCTCTCCCTCCTCTCTCTCTCTCTCTCCCTCCTCTCCCTCCTCTCCCTCCTCTCCCTCCTCTCTCTCTCCCTCCCCCTCTCTCTCTCCCTCCCTCCCTCCCTCCCTCCCTCCCTCTCTCCCTCCCTCCCTCCCTCCCTCCCTCCCTCCCTCTCTCTCTCTCTCTCTCTCTCTCTCTCCCTCCCTGCCTCCCTCCCTCCCTCCCTCCCTCCCTCCCTCTCCCTCCCTCCCTCCCTCCCTCCCTCTCCTCCCTCCCTCCCTCTCCTCCCTCCCCCTCTCCTCCCTCCCTCCCTCTCTCCCTCCCTCCCTCTCTTCCTCCCTCTCTCCCTCTCACCCTCCCTTCCCCTCTCCCCACTCACCCTCCCTTCCCCTCTCTCCCTCCCTCTCTCCCTCTCTCCCTCCCTCCCTCCCTCCCTCCCTCCCTCCCTCCCTCCCTCTCTCTCTCCCTCTCTCCCTCTCTCCCTCTCTTCCTCCCTCCTCTCTCCCGTTTCCACCATCTCCTCGATCGTCGCTTTGCATTCGCGATAACGCCTTTCCTCTCGCTCCTTCCGCCTCCTCCCCGAGATAGCATGCCGGCGGGGAGTAAAGGCTGCGTGGGCGGGGAGGGGAGGGGAGGGGAGGGGAGAGGAGGGGAGGGGAGGGGAGGGGAGGGGAGAGGAGGGGAGGGGAGGGGAGGGGAGGGGAGAGGAGAGGAGAGGAGAGGAGGGGAGGGAAGGGGAGGAGAGAGGAGGGGAGAGGAGGGGAGGGGAGGGGAGGGGAGAGACGGTCGCATAAATCTCCCCGCAGAGGTCGTAAGGTAGGAGCCGCCTCCTCTCCCCTAAGTAACTCCGCTAGTTCAAACTCTTCTCCCCCTCTTCTCTCTCTTCCTTCTGTGCGTCTTCCCTCTTGCTTTCTCTCTTTTCCCTCTTCTCTTTCCCCTTTCCTCTCTTCCTTCTGGGCGTCCTATCTCCTTGCTGTCTGTCTCTTTCTTCTGTGCGTCCTACCCTCTTGCTGTCTCTCTTTCCCCTCTTCTCTCTCCCTTCTGTGCGTCCTCCTTCCTTGCTGTCTCTTTCCCCTTTTCCTTGTTTCCCCTCTTTTTACCCCTTTCTTGCTCTTCTTTTTTATGTTCTCCTCTTAGATCTCTCTCTCTTTCTCTCTCTGCTCTTCTCTTTACGATTTTGTTATCTTCTCTTCCAGTTCTCCCTCGCCTCACTTTCTTCTCAACCCCAATTTTCTCCCTCTAGTGTGCCTCCCTCCCTCTATCCCTTCCTTTCCGCGCCCCCCCCCCTCCCCCCCATACTCTTTCTCATCCCCTATTTTAAACCTTAACGATGTTTGGCTTCCGTTTGTTCCTCTCTGCGCTTTTGGTCCATTCCGAGTTTTATGGCGACTCATGTTTGGTCATTTCAGCGCATTTCACTCGGTCTTGGCGATTTTATCCCTTTGCGCCGTTTACTCAGAGCTGTCCATTTCCCCGCCCCGACTCCGGTTTTTTTTTTCCATTCGAGAATTTTTTCCCCTTTACTCCTTTTGGGCTGCCCAAGGACCGCCAGTCGCCTGTTTTGCGCCAGTTGCGAGTACATGCCACTCGCTCGCCGCCGCCTGTCTTTAGAGCCATTCCGCCATCCTGGAGAGATTAGGACTTGTCCAGCTGTCCGCACGCCCTTGAGGATGCCATCGAGTGCCTGCGGTGGGCGTCACGATACCGTTTCAAGCAGGGCGCCCCGCTTTCTCGAGTGCGCAGATGGCGAGCACGAGCCGGCCTAAAAATGCGCTAATCCTTGGAAGGATGCTACTCGCAAGGCCGTGCACCTTCAGTGTTAAACTTTGGAACTAAATTATGCAAATGAGCCGAGAAATATATGCTGTGAACTTACGCTAACCGGCTAAACCTTCCTCCACGAACGCCATCGCTCTAATGCAGGGTCGTTGTATCCAGATCTGGGAGGCTGTTTACGAAACGCTCGCATTCTTTGCTCGGTTCCCGGTGTTCCGTTTTCTGCGCCATTTACCTCATGTCTCTATTCGTGTCCTTTCCAGTCCCTTTTTTTCGGTCCTTACCTTTGACTTCACACGAGTTCAGCCTTTCAGCCATTATTTTCTCTCCCGCTCTCTCCTCGCTCCCTCTTCCTATTCTCTGCCTTGCCGCCTCCCCCATCCCGGACCGCGGGAGGCGTCTGGTCACTGCAGATGACCGAAAGGAGACGGGAAAAGGCCCAGGAAATCTTGAGCAATGCGTGTCGTGGGATCCGGCACAGATGGCGCGTCAAAGCGGGCACTTTGTGACACTCTGGCCTTTGGAGTTGGGATAGGTGTGGCAGCGGCCGGGCGGGGGCGGGAAGGGGACCAGAAGGGGGCGGGGAGGGGAGAAGTGTCCGTCAAACACGCTTGCTTCCAGGGGGGGGGGGGGGGGAAGGTCGGCAGGGGCGGAGGCTGCGTGATTCCGTGTCTGGCTGTAGCACAGGAACCGGCGCCGCTCGTTGTGAAGAGTAAAGGCACGGGAGAGGAAGGCTTAATGAGATTGAAATGCGGAAGAAACAAATGCGATGAGGAAAAGGAAGAAGAGAGGAGGGAATAAGAGAGCAAATCTGAGGCTAAAGGCAGGGGCGACTGTAACTTTCCGCTATAGAATGTTATGGTGCAGCACTTAACCCGCCCCGCCCCCGCTCTTCCTTTTTCCTCGGCTTTCCACTCTCCTCTTCCCCTCGTTCGTTATTCCACCCCCTTTCGCCCCCTCCCCCCTCATTTTCCTCTTCCATTTTACCCTGCTTCCCCCCTCCCCCCGCCCTTCCTTTTTTAGTACCCCGGTCTCCATCATTCTCTCCTCCTTTCCTCCTTTCTTCTTCATCGCTCTTGCCATCTCTTCCTTTCTCCCTCTCTTTATATAGTATCCCAGCTCTCCCCGCATTATTTCCTCCTCCTCGTATTTTCCTCCTTTCTTCCTCCTTGCTTTACCCCCACCCCCCACCCCACCCCCTCCACCCCTCCGTCTCAACTCGGGCAATTAGGCGCTTTATAACATGTGTTACAAACGCCATCTCGGAGAGGCATTAAGATGCAAATGTTCTTATCCTTATTTTTTTTACCTTTCTCACAGAAGGAAAAAAAATGTAAATAATCCAAGGCCATGTTGCCTCCTCTCCAATTCCGCCCTTTACCTCTTCTCCTTTTCTCCTGTTTCCTCTTTCCCTTCCTTCTCCCTACCCTCCCTCGTCTCTTTTCCTTCCTTTTTTCGGGTACCACTTCTTCCCTTTCCTTTTCTCGTGTCTATTTTTCTTTCGACCCATTCTTTTCTCGCTTCTCTTCTTCTCCTCCTTCTCCTCTCCTTCTTCCTTCTTTTTCCCTTTACCCATGCCTCCCTCGCTTCTCCCCTTCCTCTCCCTCTCCTCTCTACTTCTTCACCCCCTCCCCTCTCTCCTTCTTCCCTCCCTCCCTCCCCTTTATCCTCCTTTCATCCCTCCTGTCTCTCCTTCTTCGCTCCCTCCCTCTCGCCCTCTCCTTTCTCGCTTCTCCCCTTGCCCTACCT
>NC_091563.1:5160948-5178448 GCF_042767895.1 Penaeus vannamei
CTCTCTATCTTTCTCTTGGTCCTCTTGGAGTAACTTGAAACACTTGGAAGAAATCTGGATGTTCTACCACTAGGCTGCTTTCTCTTTGAAAATCACAGCTTGCGAATACAATGGTGAGAATCGGAGAATGTTGTGGTTCGTGATAAAAAAAAAAGTTCGGTTGGATTCCAGAGCGTTTTCACACCTGCGGCGAAATACGTTACAGGTGATTTTTAATTAAAGTAGGATGCTGTGTCCGTTATAATGCGAAGGACTCGTTAGAATCCGAGGAAGGATGTTTCCGTTCGAAATAGACGCAACAGAACGTGACCAACAGGAAAGTGCGCGAAGTGGAATTTCTGAAATTCGGTCCGAAAAAAAGCTTGGTTGCCACAAAGACGATCGCCATTTTTCATTCAGAAATTGTCAAGCTAAACATGAGCCCAAACCAAAGGAATGCATTAACGGCATCCGGAATTCAGGGCAACTGTGAACAGCATCGGTAATGTGTTTTTTTTTTTATGTATATTTATATTTCAGAAGTTGTGCGGCTGATCAATTATGCAGAGGTAGTCGTCCCCTGGAACTTTTTTTTTTGTGCAGGTTTTCTTTTGTTTCTGTTTTCTATGTAAATGCTTTAATGATAGTGTTTTGAAAGGGAGGCGATATGTATGACTGCTCCGTGCGCTGCCATGAAACCTCCGGAAATGTGTCATGCGCGTGACTGGACTCTCTTGCCGTTTCTCGCACGACATCTACGCTCTCTCTCTTTTTTCTCTTTCTCTTTCTTTTTCTCTTTCTCTTTCTCTTTCTCTTTCTCTTTCTCTTTCTCTTTCTCTTTCTCTTTCTCTTTCTCTCTCTCTCTCTCTCTCTCTCTCTCTCTCTCTCTCTCTCTCTCTCTCTCTCTCTCTCTCTCTCTCTCTCTCTCTCTTTCTCTCTCTCTCTCTCTCTCTCTCTCTCTCTCTCTCTCTCTCTCTCTCTCTCTCTCTCTCTCTCTCTCTCTCTCTCTCTCTCTCTCTCTCCCCTTCCTCCCTCCCCCTTCCTACCTTATTCTTCAGCGGCTCCCCTCCTCCATAGTGCTCCCATCCCCTTTCATCCACCCCCAGTCTTTCCCTCCCAATCCCTCGCTCGTTCTCCTCTCTTTCTCCAGTCTCCCTCCCTCCCTCCTCCCTTTCCCCTTTCCCCCTGTCATCCTCTCTTCCCATTTATCTCTCTCTCCCTCATTCTCTCGCTTCGTGTACGTGATACCTGCGACCATCTCCCTCCCTTCCCGCCCCCCCCCCCTTATCTGCGAGCGCCATCTGGAAGTATTACCTGGGGAAGGATAGAGTATGGGAGGAGAGAGGGAGAGGGGAGAGGGTGATGCTAGGAGAGAGGGAGAGGGTAGGAGAGAGGGAGGGGGTAGGGGAGAGGGAGGGGGTAGGAGAGAGGGAGAGGGTAGGAGAGAGGGAGAGGGTAGGAGAGACGGAGAGGGTAGGAGAGACGGAGAGGGTAGGAGAGACGGAGAGGGTAGGAGAGACGGAGAGGGTAGGAGAGACGGAGAGGGTAGGAGAGAGGGAGAGGGTAGGGAGAGAGGGAGAGGGTAGGAGAGAGGGAGAGAGTAGGAGGGAGGGAGGGAGAGGGTACGAGAGAGGGAGGAAGGGAAGAGAGAGGGAGTACATATCTGAAAGGGAGTGGAAGGAGAAGAGAGGGTGGAAGGGAGGGAATGGGAGAGAGAGAGAGGGAGGAGAAAACGATGAATTAGTAGGGTGGAGGAGGAGGAGGAGGAGAGGAGAAAACGATGAATTAGTAGGGTGGAGGAGGAGGAGGAGGAGAGGGGAGGTGAGGGGAGAGTGAAGGACTGGCGGACTGTGCGAGGGTTCCCGAAATACGGACGCCGGGCCAGAAATGTTTGAAAGGGATGGGCTGTCGGGATTTTTTTTTTTTTTTTTTTTTTTTTTTTTTTTTTTTTTTGACTCGAAATTCTTTTTGACTCGAAAAAGCTGCTTTGATGATTCGGAGGTGGAGAGGAGAGAGAGAGAGAAGGAGAAGAAAATGCAGGAGTAGGATGATGAAGAGGAAAAGAGGAAGAGGAAAATGCAGAGAGATGAAGAAAATAGAAGAGGAGGAAGAGGGAAAGAGATGAAGAGGAAGGAAAGAATATAGAGAGAATAAAGGAAATTGTTCTTTAAATGGATAACTGGATTAGTAATGCATGAAACGCCAGTAACTGAAACCAGGAAAAGTAGATTTCATAAGTATTAAGCTAAACATAACATAAAAGAAAATGACGAAAAGGGAATAAAAGATAGAAAACGATAGATAAGAAAATAAGAAAGGACAGTGCAGAGAAGAGGGTCAGATTGCGTGTCTGGGAAGAGGGAAGTGAAAGAAAGGGCGGGGGCGAAAAAGAAGGAAGGAGGAGGAAAGAAGAAGGGAAGACGAAGGAAAGGAAGAGGTAAGACGAAGTAAAGGAAGAGGGAAGACGAAGGAAAGAAAGATGGAAGAAGAAGGAAAGAAAGATGGAAGAAGAAGGAAAGAAAGAAGGAAAAACGAAGGAACGGGGATGGAGGAAGAGGAAGGAAAGGAAATAAGGAAAAGGAATAATATGAATGAAGGAAGCTTTTAAGAGAGAATGAAGAGAGAGAAGGGAGAAGAGAGGATAACAAAACGGAGAGAAGAAAAATGAGAAATTAGAAAGAAAGAGGCATGGAGGAAGATAAATAGATGAAGTACAGATGATTGGAAGATCAACAGAAGAAACGTAGATGTAAGGAACACAGAGAGAAAAAAATATGGAGAGAGAGAGTGAAGGACTGAAGGAGGAAAATAATAAAAGAGGAAAATAATAAAAGAGCGAAGGAAGATACCGGAGAAAGGAAGTGGAGATGAAACTTGGAAGGATGAAGTTTGTTGCTGTTTTTCATTTAATGCCTTTCTTTCATCTTCTTTGACTTTTAATGCGATTATTTGATATATGAAGGTATTTTGCTGTAGTCTTAACTTTTGGTCTTTCTCATCAAGGTTATTGTGTTATCTTCTTTAATTCTCGGTCGCTTATTATGTTATTTCTTCTCATTTCCTGTAACTTTGGAGGGGCTGAGTATAGTTCCCGTCTCCTTCTCTTCATCATCATCATCTTCGTTTTCTTCGTTTTCTTCTTCTTCTTCTTCTTGCACCTCCTCCTCCTTTTTCTCTATCTCATCTTCTTCCTCCTCCTCCTCCTCTTCCCCCTCTACCTATCTCCATCTTCCTCCCTTTCCTCCCTCATCCCACCCACTCTCCTCCTCCTCCTCCAAGTCCTCCTCCTCCTCCTCCTCCTAAACCTCCTTTTCCTTCCTTCTCCCCCACTTCTTTCCTCCTCCCTCCTCTCCCCATCCCCTCCAAGTCCTCCTAATCCTAATCCTCATTTCCTCCTCCCCCCTCCTCCTCCTCCTCCTCCCTTTCCTCCTCCTCTCCCCCACCCTTTCCTCCTCCTCTCCCCCACCCCCTCCTCCTCCTCCCCCACCCTTTTCCTCCTCCCTCCCCCACCCTTTCCTCCTCCTCCCTCCCCCACCCTTTCCTCACTCCCTCCCCCACCCTTTCCTCCTCCCCCACCCTTTCCTCCCCCACCCTTTCCTCCTCCTCCCCCACCCTTTCCTCCTCCTCCCCCACCCTTTCCTCCCTCCTCCCCCACCCTTTCCTCCTCCTCCCTCCCCCACCCTTTCCTCCTCCCTCCCCCATCCTTTCCTCCTCCCTCCCTCCCCCACCCTTTCCTCCTCCTCCCCACCCTTTCCTCCCCCACCCTTTCCTCCTCCTCCCCCACCCTTTTCTCCTCTTCCCCTTTTCCTCCCTCCCTCCCCCACCCTTTCCTCCTCCCTCCCCCCACCCTTTCCTCCTCCCTCCCCCACCCTTTCCTCCTCCCCCTTTCCTCCCTCCCTCCCCACCCTATCCTCCCTTCCCTCTCCTCTTCCCTCCCCCACCCTTTCCTCCTCCTCTCCCCACCCTTTCCTCCTCCTCCCCCACCCTTTCCTCCTCCCTCCCCCACCCTTTCCTCCTCCCTCTCCCCCCCCTTTCCTCCTCCCTCCCCCACCCTTTCCCTCCTCCTCCCCCACCCTTTCCCTCCTCCCTCCCCCACCCTTTCCTCCTCCCTCCCCCACCCTTTCCTCCCCCCTCCTCCCTCCTCCTCCCCCACCCTTTCCTCCCCCACCCTTTCCCTCCTCCTCCCCCACCCTTTCCTCCTCCTCCTCCCCCACCCTTTCCTCCTCCCTCCTCCTTCCCCTTTCCTCCTCCCCTTTCCTCCTCCCTCCCCCACCCTTTCCTCCTTCCCCTTTCCTCCTCCCTCCCCCACCCTTTCCTCCTTCCCCTTTCCTCCTCCCTCCCCCACCCTTTCCTCCTTCCCCTTTCCTCCTCCCTCCCCTCCCCCATAGTCTCTGGACACGTCCGGCAGTTGCTCGATATACTTAGACGCATTCTTTCCCTTTATTGGGGTCCCTTTGGGAATATTGTCTTTTTTTTCGGGTTCGGGAGGAAAGTGAACAAGACGCGCTTCTATGTTTGCCGTAAGGAGGGCGAGGGACGTGACGCTCCTGCCTAAGTGTTTATGCGTGCCTTTTGTGTGTGTGTGTGTGTTTGTGTGTGTTTGTGTGCGCGCGGTGTTGCGATCTCTGTGAATATGAAGTTTCTCAGGTATGATTTCGACTTGGTCGTGAAAGAATCTAATAGTCTTTTATGTATGGTAGTATATGTGTGTGCGTGTGTATGTGTATATATATATATATATATATATATATATATATATATATATATATATATATATGTATATATATATATGTATATATATATATGTATATATATATGTATATATATATATATGTATATATATATATATGTATATATATATATATATATATATATATATATATATATATATATATATATATATATATATGTGTGTGTGTGTGTGTATATGTGTGTGTGTGTATATATATGTGTGTATATATATATGTGTGTGTATATATATGTGTATATATATGTGTGTGTGTATATATATGTGTGTGTATATATATGTGTGTGTGTATATATGTGTGTGTATATATATGTGTGTATATATATATATATATATGTGTGTGTGTGTGTGTGTGTGTGTGTTGTGTGTGTGTGTGTGGTAATACCCACACGATGTCGCTAATTTTCCGTGAATCTACGGTTTTTTTAATGATTTTGTTAATTGGTCCCATTTAATTTTTTTTTTTTTACGTTTGCATCATGGCCGAATAGTATATATATAAAGCCAGCCGACCCAGGCTTCATTTTTTTCTTTGTCTTTTATTTGAATTTTGGAAACAAAGGACATCGGGTAATTGGTTAAAGGGCGGATTTTAATTTTTGTTTAAATGTGAATGCAATTAATGTTACAAACGGGCGTAGGGGAAGGGCGCCCCGCGAGTCTTTTATGCAATCGCATTTCCGGTTGAATTGAGTCTTTTTAGAGGCTTCTATATGTTGTGGGAAAGGATTAGGGGTTTGCGCGTTTCGTCGTCTCTTCTCTTCTCTCTTATCTCCTCTCCGTTTTCTCTCTTCTCTGCTATCTATACTATGCTGTTCTCTTCTTTTTTCTCTTTTCTTCTCTTTTCTCTTCTCTTCTTTTCTCTTTTCTTCTCTTTCCTCTTCTCTTCTTTTCTCTTTTCTCCTCTCTGTTTTCTCTCTTCTCTGTTATCTCTACTGTTCTATGCTAATCTCTACATTTCCCTTCTTTTTTTTCTTCTCTTCTCTTCTCTTTTCTGTACTCTTTTCTGTACTCTACTCTTCTCTCCTCTTCTCTCCTTTCTGTTCTCTCTCTTCTCTGCTATCTCTGCTATTCTATGCTAATCTCTTCTTTTCTTCTCTTCTCTTCTTTTCTCTACTTTTCTTCTCTTATCTTCTTTTCTCTACTTTTCTCTTCTCTTCTCTTCTCTTCTCTTCTCTTCTCTTCTCTTCTCTCTCCCTTTCCCCCTCCCTCGCCTCTGGTCTCCGCCCACCTATCTCTATCTGCTCTCCTCATTATCTTCTTTCCTCTATTCTTTCTTTTATCTCAAGAAAAAAAAATCCTTTATTGTGTCACTTTCGAAAAAATCCTCACTTCCGTCTGATCGATTTTGTCCTTGCCCCTTATCTGTATCTTCTTCTTTATCACTTCTTTGTTTCTTCTCCGATGTCTCTTATCTCCCCTCTGCACGAGTTACTCCCACGCTCTTATGATACGTCAGGAGGGGAAGCACAGCGCGGCGGGGAAGGTGATGGATGGACGGAATGGAGGAAGGAGAGAAAGGGAGCGGATGAGGGGAATGGGAAAAAGGAGGGAAGGAAGGAAAGGAGGAAGGGAAGAATGGAGGAAGGAGAGAAAGGGAGCGGATGAGAGGAATGGGAAAAAGGAAGGGAAGGAAGGGGAGAAAGGGAGCGGATGAGGGGAATGGGAAAAAGGAAGGGAAGGAGGAAGGGAGGAAGGAAGGAGAGAAAGGGAGGTAGATGAGGGGAATGGGAAAAAGGAAGGGAAGGAGGAAGGGAGGAAGGAAGGAGAGAAAGGGAGGTAGATGAGGGGAATGGGGAAAAGGAAGGATGGACGGAATGGAGGAAGGAGAGAAAGGGGGCGGATGAGGGGAATGGGAAAAAGGAAGGGAAGGAAGGAAAGGAGGAAGGGAGGAATGGAGGAAGGAGAGAAAGGGAGGAACGGACTGGTGGAAAGGTGAATAAAGATGTGGAAGGAAGGAAGGAAGGAAGGGAAGGAGGAAGGAATGAAGGAAGGAGAGAAAGGGAGCGGATGAGGGGAATGGGAAAAAGGAAAAAAGGAAGGAATGGAGGAAGGAAAGGATGAAGGAATGAAGATAGCAAGCGAGAAAGGAAGGAACGGACTGGTGGAAAGGTAAATAAAGACGGGGAAGGAAGGAAGGGAGATAGCTAGCAAGCAAGGAATAAAGGAAGGAACGGACTGATGGAAAGGTAAATAAAGACTTGGAAGGAAGAAAGGAAGAAAGATAGCAAGCAAGCAAGAAAAGAAGGAAAGGTATATAAAGACTACAGGATAATTATGGAGGAAGGGGAAGAGATGACGAATTGGGAATTGCTGTGGACAAAAGAGGGAGCCGTGGAATATTATGAATGAGTGGGAACTTTATGAGAGAAAAGAGGGGGAAATGAAATGGGGGAAGAGAGGAAGACGTAAAGATAAATAATGATGATAATAGAAAAATGAAAGAAGCGAAAAATGAGGTATAGGAAATAAAACTCTGAATGCGGGACAGAGCACAAAGCAAGGGATAACAACTAAAGAATGGACAAGAAAAAGGAATATAATGATAAGGAAAGAGCGAAAGAGACGTAAGTAGGAAGAAATAGAAAACGACGAAAAACCACTTGAATAGAGAGGGGATATTGGAGTAGAATTTAGATCCCCCCCCCCCCCGCCCCCTCTTTTAGCCACTTCTGGAGAGGTGACGGACAAGGGTCATTCAGTTAATTATAACGCGGCGGCGCTTTTGTTATCCTCGTACATCTGGCAGACGCGTGGAAAGGGGAAGTGCGGCTTTTTATTTTTTTATTTTATTTTATTTATTTATTTATTTATTTTTATTTTTTTTTTTTTTGCTTTGCTTCATCCGGCGCAATTAACATGATTGGGAATCTTTTTTTTTAATCTTCCTAAATCTTAAGATCCGTGGATGTTCCCGATGAGAGGGTGAGGGGAGCGGGAGATGAGGGAGTGAGGAGAGAGGAAGGGAGGGGAGGAGCCAGGATGGGAGGGAAAAGGGGGGGGGAAGGAAAATGATGGAGAAGAGAGGACAAGATAGGGAGAGGGAGAAGGATAAGAAAGGGAGATGAGAGGGAGAGGGAGTAGAAGGGGGAAAGGATGGCTTTCACACCTTGTAGAGAAATAGGATTTACGGTCGAAAGTAGCCTAGGATTTTATTGTGCGGGGATTAATAGGATTTTATTGTGCGGGGATTAATAGGATTTTATTGTGCGGGGATTAACCACAAATTGGCGAAGATTGGAAGAAGTGTTCCGCGCTGCAAAGAGGTAGGAATGAAATGGCGAAATCAAGCATGAAGCGGCGCCATTTTCTCAGATTTTGTCAGATTCGGAGAGACTTCGTTAATGTTCATCGTCATTATCAATTCTTGTTTTTTTTTTTTTTTTTTTTTTTTTTTTTTTTTTTTTACCGCCTCAACCACAAAACACAACCACCGCCAGGATTTTATAAGGTATAAAAAATCTGACATATTGAAGGCAAGAGGAATGTCATACGGTACAAATCCGCCTCTTGATATTATGTACGTGTCTTAGTTCTGCTTTTGTTTAGCCATTTAACTAAGCCATTGGCGGGGTAATCGCGGAGGGAATACGTGTTATCATGAGGCAGATTACGTACATTATTTCCAAAGAGTTCGGCAACTGATTAGACACTAGACACGTCCGGGCCGCGTAATGGGAACCAGATATTAGAGTAAGCATCTCATTCGAGTATATTAATTACGGTGAGTGCTTAATTAGGGTGAATTCATTGTGGACGTTATTAAGGGGGATGAGGGCGGTGGGCGCCATTGGGAATGGTGTTTGCGGTGGAGGAAGAAGATTCGGATGAAGGACGAGGAAAAGAGGGGTGGAATAACCCCCGTAAGTGCGAGGATTTGGCCGAGAGGGGAAGATGCTAATGAAGCAGAGGGAGGGAGAGGGAGAGGGAGATAATGAGAGGGGCAGAGGGAGGGAGGGAGAGGGAGATAAGGAGAGGGGCAGAGGAGAGAGGGAAGGAGGGAGGAGGGAGATAAGGAGAGGGGCAGAAGAGAGAGGAGGGAAGAGGGAGGAGGGAGGGATTCAAGGAGGCATGAGGGAGGGAGAAGAGTATGGAACATGCGGAGAATGTGATGGAAGGAGGGAACAATATGAGAGAGAGAGAGAGAGAGATTGAGATTGAGATTATAGGGGCGCGACAGGGGAAGAAGATAGCAGTGTGAGAAAGGGGACTGTAATAGAGAAGAGGGAATTCAAATGAAATTGACAAAAATAATACTGTTTACGTTAGGAAAATATAACATGTTTTGTTTGTATTTAGTATAGCCTCTATGTCTGTCCATCCACTGCTTCTTTGACTTCAGTGTCAAAGTTGATAAATTAATTAAAGGTTTGATGTTTATTTTGCAAAAACAATTGTTTTTTTCGTGCTAGGTAATATTAGTTATTTGGAAAGCTTGATACAACATCCGTTTTCTTGAATATAAATAACATCATTGCTTTGTGCTCGCGACGACTTTCGCCAGACAAATTATTTACGACCGCCACACCGACTAGCAGGAATTATGGACAATTAACCTGGACGACCTTTGTGTGTGGATTTAGATCGGTAAAGAAATAAGTCTCGCTCCCAAGATAGTGGCGCAGCATTGCAATTTACAACTAACAAGGTGCGTGTCGTAGGAATTGGGCGAAGTATCGTGAGCAGTTTGGCGGCGAGCGAACGAGATGAGAAACTCGTCGGGGACTCCATTTGGCGTTGTCAGGGGATTGCTGACTGGCGAGATAGGCGTAAAGAGCCTCAGTGCCAATAAACTGCCTGTTTCTCCGTCACGCAGGTGTGTTGGCGGGATGGGCGTCGGTAGGCTGGGTAAAAAGAGCTTTCGTTTTAGATGTGACGATTATTTTGGACCGTCTTGGATGTTGTCGAGTGTTGTAATGGTTATTGCTGTCGCATTAAGCCTGTCTTTCGTAATTATGATTTATGTCGTTGTTCTACCAGTTGCCCCAAACAGCGCCTCTGGCAGAGCTAGATTGGAAACGCGGCCCCTAGGTTTTCCCTCTTTTTGCACTGGTGCATTTTGCGTTGTTCTTTAGGTAAACAATTTTCTGTTTCAATTTCATTAGCATTGTAGCCACTCGACCGTTCGCACAGCCCTGAAACCCTTTTTGCGGCCAAAACCACAGCGATGATTTTTCGGCGGTATGCATTCAGGCTCTATAATTAAAACCGTCCGCCGATTACTATTTGCGTGGAATGTTTAATTTCCGATTGATAAATATGATGGTTTCCCGATTTTTAAGCCCCGTGTCTTACGCGTGCAAACTTTGAGCTTATCGGAAAGAGAATTTTATTACGTAGGATATTGGTTGTAACCGATTGTCAAGATTGGGGCAAGTGTTCGGCTTTTTCCGGCTCAGTGTTGGACTAATTAATTTGGCCGAAACTAAAAGTGAAAATGAAATTAAGGATCCCTGCTGTTTGACGATGGGCAGTGATTACTTTTGGCTCACAGTGTTATTAAGTAAAACTAAAATAGCATGAACAGAATATTTAGAATTGCAGATATCATAGCTGGTTAAAATGCTCTAACCTACATTTAATGAAATGACTTCGCTATTTGTGGGACGCTCAGAAATCGTTTCATTTTTACCGCGATACCGTTACACTGAAAGAATATATTTCAACGAAAAACAGAAGCATGTTGATTTTTTTTATCCTCTTGCTGCTGTATCAACTTAATTCACGTACAGATGAAGTGCAGTCTACATCAAGTCGAGCGTGGAAATGAAAGATAAATTGTAAACCTTTCTTGAAGCGACGAATTGGCTGAATGTGCCGTTTATCAGGGGGATTAATATCTCTTGTAATTGTGCGGATTTTACTTCTGATTTTGATTGATGTTTGATTCTTCCTTGGGTGATATTACGAGCGGCGGAAACGAAATGTGGATTTGTGTCCGTAGAGTTTTGTCACTTGATGCGACGGGCAGGTAGAGGTTCCATTTAGAAAGGTCGTTTTATGTAAGCGTCCTTTATAATTAACATGCCGTTACTGAAAGAATGGGAATGTTCTTGATAATGATGGCTATTTTTTAATGTGTTGTGATTGAAATTACTATATGATATGACAATTATGTAGGTCTATTAGAGGTGATTGCGCTTAGCACTTGGAATAAAAATGTTAGTGTGTGATAATTCAGGAGAATTGCATGTATTGTCTTCCAGGCAGCCTTGACCTATGACCTGATCCCTGACTTATAAAACGTTGGTGACCTATAACCTTGACCTCTTGACCTATACCGTCGTTAAGCATGTAGCAACTACCTGAGTGTGCCTAACACCTGTCCCCTCCCTCTCCCCCGTTCCTATTCCCAATCCCATTCGTACACAAACTATAGCTCTTACTTTTTTCTCTTTTTTCCAACTAGAAAATACACTGAAAAAAGTATAGTGACTAGTAAAGATAGAGTAGATTAGAAACCAATAATAAAAAACAAGACATTTTTTTCCCAACTAGAAAACACATACTGAAAAACAAATAGTAACGTGACTAGTGAGGATAGAGTAGATTACAAACTAGTAGTAAAAAAAAAAAAAAAATTATACCTTAAATCGCCGTGTTATGTCTCATTCCGCATGCGCTCGAACTTAAAGCACATGCATCGAGAAACTTATCCGGCTTGGCTTTATTGCAGCATGACAAAAATCCGTCGATAAAGCCAGCTGGAATATCACTGGCGTCAGGTGCTTGTCGGATCGGCGATGATACGACACGCTAATAACCCGAGAAAAAAACGGAGGGAAAAAAAACTTTATTTCTGCTGCGGCGCTGTCGAATCGGGGGAAAAAAAGCTTCATTTCTGCTGCGGCGCTCTCGAATCGGGGGAAAAAAAGCTTCATTTCTGCTGCGGCGCTCTCGGATCGGGGGGGGGGGGGAAAGGCTTCATTTCTGCTGCGGCGCTCTCGAATCGGGAAAAAAAGCTTCATTTCTGCTGCGGCGCTCTCGAATCGGGAAAAAAAAGCTTCATTTCTGCTGCGGCGCTCTCGAATCGGGGAAAAAAAGCTTCATTTCTGCTGCGGCGCTCTCGAATCGGGGAAAAAAAAGCTTCATTTCTGCTGCGGCGCTCTCGAATCGGGGAAAAAAGCTTAATTTCTGCTGCGGCGCTCTCGAATCGGGGAAAAAAAAGCTTCATTTCTGCTGCGGCGCTCTCGAATCGGGAAAAAAAAGCTTCATTTCTGCTGCGGCGCTCTCGAATCGGGAAAAAAAAGCTTCATTTCTGCTGCGGCGCTCTCGAATCGGGGAAAAAAGCTTAATTTCTGCTGCGGCGCTCTCGAATCGGGGAAAAAAAAGCTTCATTTCTGCTGCGGCGCTCTCGAATCGGGAAAAAAAAGCTTCATTTCTGCTGCGGCGCTCTCGAATCGGGAAAAAAAGCTTAATTTCTGCTGCGGCGCTCTCGAATCGGGGAAAAAAAAGCTTCATTTCTGCTGCGGCGCTCTCGAATCGGGGAAAAAAGCTTAATTTCTGCTGCGGCGCTCTCGAATCGGGGAAAAAAAAGCTTAATTTCTGCTGCGGCGCTCTCGAATCGGGGAAAAAAAAGCTTCATTTCTGCTGCGGCGCTCTCGAATCGGGAAAAAAAAGCTTCATTTCTGCTGCGGCGCTCTCGAATCGGGAAAAAAAAGCTTCATTTCTGCTGCGGCGCTCTCGAATCGGGGAAAAAAGCTTAATTTCTGCTGCGGCGCTCTCGAATCGGGGAAAAAAAAGCTTCATTTCTGCTGCGGCGCTCTCGAATCGGGAAAAAAAAGCTTCATTTCTGCTGCGGCGCTCTCGAATCGGGGAAAAAAGCTTCATTTCTGCTGCTGCGCTCTCGAATCGGGAAAAAAAGCTTCATTTCTGCTGCTGCGCTCTCGAATCGGGGAAAAAAGCTTCATTTCTGCTGCTGCGCTCTCGAATCCGGCTCGATGTGCGTTCGTGAGTTAATTTGGAATGAGCCGACGTGCGTTTCTTGCTGGTTCGATTTTTTTTTCTCTTTCTATGGCGCGTTCGTGAGTTAATTTGAAGTTAGGCGGCGTGCGGTTCTTGTCGTTTCGTTAGTTTTTTTTTTAATCTTTTTTCTTTTCCTTATTAATTTGGCTTTTATTTGGGTTGTTTCGTATTCCCGTTTCTACTTCGTTTTCTTTCACTTTGCTCTTAGATCTCCGTGTTTTCGTGTTTTTGAGGTTTTGTTGTCGGATTATATATATATATATATATTTTTTTTATTTCATTGCTTTTATCACTTTTTTTTAAACAAATTGACCCTCAAGCTCTTGGTCTGTGTTTGAAATGTTTTAGTTATGTGAATTTGCCTTCTGTATGTTCTATTTTCCTTCAATTCCCACGATTTTCTGAATGATTATCTTTTGACCTTTTCTCTCATTCCCCCATTCTGTGTCCCCTCTCTGTTTCCCTATCTGTTGTCCTTTTCTCTCATTCCCCCATTCTATTTGTCCCCTCTCTGTTTCCCGTTCCCTTAAATTTTCCTCGCCCTTTTCCCAGCTGGTTCTTCCCCCATCTGTTATCTCTCTCTCTCGCTTCGCCTCGTTTCTTATCTGTCCTCCTGCCTCTCCTCTCCTGTTACAGCTGTTATCCACTTCGCCCTTGTTTGACTCCAAAGGATTTTTTTTTGTGCAGGTGTTTGACCGGGTCGTGATTTTGTTCAATGACCGCGTCGGCTGTGTAATCTCTGGCAATCAATACAGGGGAGTGCAGGCGTGAACAGCCCTCTCCCCCCTCGTCCCCTCTCCCCCTCTCCCTGTACCCCACGTTTCCTCTAATCTCTTGCGCCCTCTCCCTCTCTCTGTTTATTTCTCTATGTATATTTATCTATTATTCTATGATTATTTCTCTTTCTCTCTCTCTCTCTCTTTCTCTTTCTATTTCCCTTTTTCTCTTTCTCTATCTCTTTCTTGTTCTTTCTCTTTCTCTTTCTCTCTGTCTCTGTCTCTCTTTCTTTCTCTTTCTCTCTCTCTCTCTCTCTCTCTCTCTCTCTCTCTCTCTCTCTCTCTCTCTCTCTCTCTCTCTCTCTCTCTCTCTCTCTCTCTCTCTCTCTCTCTCTCTCTCCTTCCCCCACTCCCTCCCTCTTCTCTCCCTTTCTCTCTCCCCCTCCCTCTCCCTCTGCCCTCCCCCCTCCCCCTCCCCCTCCCTCTTCTCTCCCTCTCTCCTTCTCTCTCCCACTCCTCATCTCCCTCCCACTCCTCGTCTCCCTCTCGATTTAAAAAATATGCATAGTTTAATTGTTAATTACGTATCCCTTACTCCAGTATGTGAATATGCAAATTATTCATTATTTATGTACAGCTTATGCAGTTTTAATGATATTCGAAAATTGATGAACTTGTTATGTAATCAGATGAAAATCACGGCATAGGAAGTTTGTTTTTGGAAATGGTGCAGTTTCTGTGTCACGGGGCCTTTTTGGATTTCCATAAATCAAACGTTTAGGTTATACTCTGCTTACACTTAGGATATATTCTGCTTACACTTAGGTTATACTCTGCTTACATTTAGGATATATTCTGCTTACACTTAGGTTATACTCTGCTTACACTTGGGTTATACTCTGCTCACACGTAGATTATACTCTACTTACAATAGACCATTTTGGTGCCGGATTAACTCGAGCACTCATGGCACAAGCGGGTTACTGTCATGCCTCCCATAAACGCCCATGACAAAAGTGGGTACAGGAGCGGGTTACTGTCATGAACCCGTCGAACACCAGTGGCAGGAGCGAACCCTGTCATGATCCCGTCAAACACCCGTGACAGGAGCGGGTTACTGCCATGATCCCGTCAAACACCCGTGACAGGAGCGGGTTACTGCCATGATCCCGTCAAACACCCGTGACAGGAGCGGGTTACTGCCATGATCCCGTCAAACACCCGTGACAGGAGCGAACCCTGCCATGATCCCCGGCGACCTTCACCAGCTGCGGCAGAGCATTTGCAGAGCTGCGACACCGCGCCATGCTATATTGGACGCTTTCATGCATAATGAATGGGAATCCGGCCATTTGTTAGGCTGTAATGGTCCATTTTAGGCGCGGGCTCAAGCGGGCCCCGGGAGCGCCCCATGCAGGCTCTGGGTCTACTTGTTGGCACTCGCTTGGCACTTGGGTATTGATTGGGGGTGTTGGGAGGGGGGGTGCGAGATTGGCTGTGTGGTGGGGAGGGGGGGGTGCGAGATTGGCTGTGTGGTTGGGAGGGGGATTAGGTCTTGGGTTTTATTTTTTTTTGTGTTTATTTATTAATTTTTTTATTGGATAGTTTTTTTCTCTCTCTCTCTCGATAGAATGGATAAACTCGTACGTGATTTTTATCCGACTCGTACTATTCGTGTCATTTATCTGATCACTTGTTTTACATTTTTTTTTATTCTACTTTCAATTTCTTCCATTAAGAGTCCCTTTTCCATCAACCCTCGACCTTGCCCGTTTTAGTTCTCGGAGGAAGATGGAACTATGGAACGCCATCCTCACACCCACTTATTATTATCATTATTATTATTATTATTATTATTATTATTATTATTATTATTATTATTATTATTATTATTATTATTATTATTATTATTATTATTATTGATATTATTGTTATTATTGTTGTCATTATTGTTATTGTGATTATTATTATTATTGTTATTGTTATTGTTATTATCATTATTATTGATATTATTATTATTATTATTATTATTATTATTATTATTATTGTTATTATTATTATTATTATTATTATTATTATTATTATTGTTATTATTATTATTATTATTATTATTATTATTATTATTATTATTATTATTATTATTATTATTATTATTATTATTGTTGTTGTTGTTGTTGTTGTTATTATTGTTATTATTGTTATTATTGTTGTTGTTATTATTATTGTTATTATTTTTTTCATTATTATTATGGTTATTGTTATTATTATTATTTTATTATTATTTTTATTATTCTTTATTATTATTATTATTTTTATTATTTTGTTGTTATTGTTATTATTATTGTTGTTGTAGTTGTTGTTGCTCTTGTTATTATTATCATTATTGTCATTATTATTAGTATTATTATTGTCATTAGTATTATTACTATTATTATCACTTTATCTTTATCATTAATTTTGGTTTATAATTTTTAGTTATTGTTCTTTTTGTTATCATTGTAATTTTAATTAGCATTATCGGTATTGCTGTTTGGTATTGATGTAATTGATATTGTCAGTACAAATTTTAATGTGGCATTAACCATTGTTATCACCTTCACCATAATTACTTTTAATTATGGTTATTATCGGAACTTCCTTTGGAGATGAACAAGTCAGCTCACCAGGGTCGGAGGGAGGGGCCCGAGGGAGGTCACAGAACTGAGGTCAGGTCTCGCGAAGCATATAGTCTGCCCCCTCCTCGCTGGCCGCAGTCAGACGCTCTCGAGGTTCCTTTCGGGACTCCCACGAGCATGTACTCTGCGTGGCTTTGCGTCCTCTCCGTCGCCTCCGCCGTCGTGCCCGCGTCCGGACTCCGCATCTCCGTGACGGCAAGTCCTCCTCCTGCGCCTGCGCTCGAGGTGCCCGTGGACCCGTCCGAGGAGGCGGACTTGAGCGTCCGGGTGGCCAACACGCTGATGGCGGCGCTCGAGACGTCCGAGTGCCTGGAGAGGATGCTGTGCCACATGGGCGTCGGCGAGGTGTTCCTGGAGTCGTACAAGGGCCGCCTGGCGCTGCGGCTGGTGGGCCTGGGCGGTTACCTCCCCAGGGGCTCGCAGAGGCTGTTCGACGCCGTGCAGAGCGTCGTGCACCGCGACACTGACCTCTCCTGCGACGCCTTCGTCTGCGGCAGGAGAGACGAGTTCTGATTTTTAATTCAATAAATGGTAATTCCATTCTGTCCTTGGATCCCGACCTACAATAGGTGTCATGAATGCTGTGTCATGTTCGATTGTTGCCTTTCATGCCGGATATCAGAATTGCTCCATTCATCGGGGACCAAAGGCGGCCTCTATCCTCGCTGTTGTCGGGTCGCCGCTATTAGTTTAATTACTTTCTTGCCTTTTGCGGCACAGTAGCGGACCATATTGTGCACAACGCACACGTACGCACAATATGGACACGCCGTTGTCCTTACGTGTGCGTTGTACATGGGGTTAAAATAGTGGCAAGGTCGTTGTGATAGTGGCTGATGTCAGTACCGGCTCGGTTTTTATGAAATATGTATATTGCATTTATACGACGGATTCAATTACGTGTCAATTTGCATACCCATGCGTGATGAAGTGACAACGCCATATGATCATTTTAATGAACTCATTGTTGAGTAATGTAAATTAACTGAATCTATACCACTTACCTCAGGCGTGGAACGGCAGCTTACGTCACCTGGAAATACGTATACTTTAAGACATGAATAATGTATCCTATAGAGCCTATTATAGAAAATATACAAACCACTTCTTATTAATTCTTACTATTGACCTTCTGTTACTATTGATACTATTGGTCCTTACAGACTATTTCAAACGGCATTACGAAGCGATGGGGACATAAACCGACCGAGTGCGACAAATACCCGGATCCGGTGTCGTGACATAACCTGCCGCCAGAGACCGGTGGGGCCGGTTTCTCCCTCCCCGTCGCTGCAGGCCTCGCCGGAAACGCTTCTCTGTTGTTGTTTATATATATTACAGGTGTTTCGCATGACCTTGACTGAGTGTCAGCGTTGCGTGAGGTGCGGCTGTTGGTTTTGGGTGGCGGGAGTTACGAA